>NW_012101821.1:3981347-3983626 GCF_000951045.1 Mandrillus leucophaeus | reverse complement strand
GGGTATTTGGAGGCTATTACTATAAAGTCAATATTATCAATATAAAATTAATATCAAAGTTGAAAAATTAATTCACTGTATTTACACATATAAAATAATCCACTGTATGAATATACCACAAGCTGTTTATATATTACATTGTTGAATGACAACTGTTTTATCACCCATCATTTACTATCACTGAAAGTTATGCTATATTCTTGAACATTTCTTCTGAGGCACATGACAAAGAACTTTCCATGGATATGTAATAAGTTAAAAGTACACCTATCTTTAACTTCAATAATTAATGCAAAAGTATTTTCCAAAGTGCTTGTAACAATATTCCTCCTAAGAGCATACTAATGAAACCCATGTATTGCAGACTATATTTTTCTGACAGTTTGCTGAGAATGAAACGTTATCTCATTATGGTTTTTAACTTGCAGTTTCCTAATTAGAAATGAGGTTGAACAGTTTTCCATACATTATTGATTGTTTTTCATCTTCTGTGTAATGTCTGCTAATGTGTTCTTGCTCATTTTGCTAGTAGATTGTTCCTTCAATTGATTCATGGGAGTTGTTTATATATTTTACATAACAATTATTTGCGTATTTTAAGTATTGTAGATATTTTCTCCTAGTTGTGGTTTGTCTTTCTGCTATATTTCCATCATATTTTGATGAAAATAATTTTAAATTTTATATAGTTGTAGTTTAAATTTTACTTCCTTTATTCTAACATTTTCCTTCCATGAGATCATAGCACCATTAGGATACTTTTATAGATTAGTTGGAAAAACATAACATTCACAAATAAATTTATTATCTTTCTTGAATTGTTTTTTGTAACTGGTATGAAGAAAGAGTAAAATTCTATTTACTTTATATGGTTAATGAATTTTTCTGGTACTGTTTTCTTATTTTCCCACTCATTTGCAATAGCAGCTTAGTATTATATAAAGATTTCACAGATGCCTGAACATTTCCTTATTGTTATACACAGATATTGCTGCACCAACCACATTGTTTTAAGCACTGTGGCTGCACAAATAATGTATGAATATCTAGTAGGTTATTCTTCACACCATTGTCTTACTCTTCACACCACTGTCTTACTCTTCACATTTCTCGGTCTATATTGATAGCCATCTCTAGCATATATGTTTTATAACTTTTTTTACTTTAGTCACATTAATGCTATAAATCAAATGAAGGATAACAAATATCATTACCTAACAAATCTTCATCTTATTAGCATGACATGTCTCTCCATTAGTTTTCATCTTACATATTTTTCAGTAAAATTTTATTATAGCCTCCATTAAGGTCTTGTAATTCTTTTGTTCAGTATATTCCTTGTTAGATCATATTTACATCACAAATTATATGATTTTGAATTAAAATATGTAACTTCTTATTGTTAATTTATAAAAATGAATACTAAAGGTCTGACCTGAGAGGAGAGAAAGCTCTGTTCACATCATTATATGGCAGAGGATAATACTCCAAAGATTTATTTGATTTTACAACTCTATTGCAGATTCCTTAGTCTGAGTGATTTGACTGCCTATTAATGGTTTAAGAACCTACACTCCAGAAAGCCTAATGCAGTGTGAATAGAAAGACTATGTTTTTTAAGTTAAAAAAAGTGTTTTTGAAATCATATCAGATGATTGTGAATGAATCATACATCTCAAATTGGGTTAGGCTAGGGAGGGGAGCAGAGACTAAGTGGATTTTTGTTTTGCTCAGCTTGACTAGCATCACTTTAAAATTCAAATTTTGAAATTTCTGAGTTATACCTAACTTTAAAAATAACTTCACAAGAAAGCAACATAATTTTTCACTGGAAAGAGGAGGTCAAGGAGAGATCCTGCACTGTATTTGACATTTCTTCAATTGCAGTCTTCAATCTCCACCACAGCGGAGTGACAGCGGTCATAAAGACACAAAATTTCACATTCAGTAAAGACTTTCCATACAGAATGGGTCTTTGGATTTATAGCTTTACCTTTCCTAGATTTAATAACTATGTAATTTGTCAAATAGAGATTTTCTATTTGAAGATTAGAAAAGGAAAAATGAAAGGCAACATTTACTGCTGCCTCTGGTTTTATTTTCAAATTCAGGATTATACTAATTTACATAAATACTAGTGATATTTTAAATAGCAGAAACTTAAATGAATCTCATTAATCCCCATTGACTACTATGCAAGAGTGTTTAGTGGTCTTCTCTCTTACATATCTATCTCTAACATCAAGCCAACTGCCTGATGCATGATTGCCAGAGCAGTT
>NW_012101821.1:3978003-3978517 GCF_000951045.1 Mandrillus leucophaeus | reverse complement strand
CTCATTTGTCAAATGTGTTTTTATATATTCAATTTGTTTACTCAATTGAAATTAAAGTAGATGATGGATATAAAATGCCCTTCAGAACTCCATCTAAATCATAACTCTGATTCTTTGCCTTGATTCATGTTCATGCATTGTACATATAACTATATATAATTCTTTCCAACCTTGGAAAGTTTAATATTGTGACATGAAATTATATGACAAATACCATCTTAATAAGAATTTAAATACAACAGGACACATGATTTAATATGGCTCAGTAAAACCAAAGGTAAAAAATTCATTTGTAATTATCTATGACATATTTTTATTAGGAATATTTACTTTTGTCTTGATTATATGTCATCGTGTCATTGCCTTACAATACACCAGAGTTAACCTTACAACTTGATGACAAGGTAGTGTTGAAAGCAACTTAATTTATAGTAAGTGAAAGTTAAGATTTACTATATATTACTAACTTTTTAAATATAATGAGGAAAGCATAATTCTTCATATAATGAAGAAA
>NW_012101821.1:3951793-3973633 GCF_000951045.1 Mandrillus leucophaeus | reverse complement strand
TATATACATACCCAAAGGACTATAAATCATGCTGCTATAAAGACACATGCACACGTATGTTTATTGCAGCACTATTCACAGTAGCAAAGACTTGGAACCAACCCAAATGTCCATCAATGACAGACTGGATTAAGAAAATGTGGCACATATACACCATGGAATACTATGCAGCCATAAAAAGCTATAAGTTCATGTCCTTTGTAGGGACATGGGTGAAGCTAGAAACCATCATTCTCAGCAAACTATCGCAAGGACAGAAAACCAAACACCGCATGTTCTCACTCATAGGTAGGAATTGAACAATGAGAACACTTGGACTCGGGAAGGGGAACATCACACACTGGGGCCTGTCATGGGGTGGTGGGACGGGGGAGGGATGGCATTAGGAGATATACCTAATGTAAATGACGAGTAATGGGTGCAGCACACCAACATGACACATGTATACATATGTAACAAACCTGTACTTTGTGCACATGTACCCTAGAACTTAAAGTATAATTTTAGAAAACATGAAGTATTCTGAGAACTACTAGCAAGTACTTGAGACTGAGTTATTTCTATATGCCAAACACTATCTCATAGGGATAAGATGGGCATTATGTTATCCCTCTTTATGGCAGCTTTGACTAATGTTCAAATAGGATCAGAATCAACAGCTGCTAAGTGACAGGACAGTTAGAAATTTCTAAAACTAAAACCTGCAATTTTAAGCTTTATGCAAAGAACGTAACATATGTATATGTGTGTGTGTGTGTATCTATATATATATATGAATTCCTGATTATGTTTCTGGAAATCCTCTTCATCATACATCTCTTAACATGAATCATTTAATTTGGTGGTAGTTTTGACTTTTCTTTTTTAACTTCTTCATTCACATAGAAAGTTAAGGAACCTTAGCCCAGAATAAAAAGTAAAGCTCAACTGCCATGAGGGGAAGCTGCTATCAGATCTTGCCCATAACTGAAGTCTAAGAAGGTATGAATAATGGGAGTTCTAGGCAAAATACTTGAGATAAACCTGTAAGAAAAGATCAGGATATTCTAATGTGATGCATGTGTTTCAAATTTATTTGGCCAAGGAACAAGCAAAAATAACTATGGCATGATAGAGGATAATACCGGCTCACTGCTTTTGAAAACCTAAGTACATGTTCTGTCTTAGTCCAGTCAGACTACAATAAAAAAATTACCATAAATTGAGTGAAATATACAACAGAAATGTATTTCTCACAGCTTTGGAGGCTGGGAAGTCAAAGGTCAAGGTGCTGACAGATTCACTTTCTGGCGAAGGCCATCTTCCTGGTCCATTGGCAGCCCTCTTCTTGCTGCATCCTTACCTGGTGTAAAAGGTAAGGGAGCTCTCTGAAGTTTCTTTTATAAGGGCACTAATAATCCCATTTATAAGGATTCTGCCCTCATGAGCTGGTAAACCTCCCAAAGGCCCTACCTCCTAATACCGTCATTAGGGATTAGGTATCAACATGTGCATTTTGGACCCAAATATTCATTCTATAGTGAGTACTCTATGGCTATGATGTATGTCTTTTGAAATATGCTTACATGTCATTATTTGACAGGGCTGAAATTACTGTGTTAGTTTGCTAAGAGTGCTATAACAAAGCACCACCGAAAAGGGTGGCTTACACAACAGAAATTTATCTTCACAATTTTAGAGGCTAGAGGTCCCAAGATCAAGGTGGGTTTCCTCCAAGGACTCACTTCTAAATTGTAGACAGCTGTCCTATCCCGACATCTCCATGCTGTGTTTCTTCTGCAAGTCTTTGCCTTAATCTTTGCTTTTTATGAGAACATGCGTCATATTGGATTAGTGTCTACCCTAACGACCTTATTCTAACTTAATTACTTCTCTAAAGTCCCATCACCAAATACAATTACAATCTAAGGTTCTGAGGGTTAGAATCCATATTGTGGCATATAAATTTGTAAAGGACATATTCATCCCTTAACAATTGCCATATACGTTATAGCCTTTATTTGTATTTGATTATCCAATTCAGTGTTAAACATAATGAAGTCCCTTTAATAGGATTCAAAATTCAAGCACTGTGTCATCAATACTGTATTTGTATTCAAATATGTATACGCTATAGTCTGAATGTTGGTGTCCTCCCAAAATTCATGTTAAAATCTAGTGACCAATGCAATAGTATTAAGAGGTGAGGATTTTGGCAGCGTATTATGTAATGAGCGCTCCATCCTCAATGAATGGGATTAATGTCCTATAAAAAGGCTCAGGAGAGCCAGTTTCCCCTTCTGCCATGTGAGGATGCAGGAAGAAGGTCCTTACTTTAAAGCAAAGACAGAGCTCTCATCAGACTGAACCTGCCAGCACTTTTATTTTGAACTTCTCAGCCTCCAGGGCTGTGAGCAATACATTTAAATTGTTTATCAATTGCCTAGTCAAGGTAATTTGTTATAGAAATAAAAATTGATAAAACAATTGTGCTTTCATTTTTCCACAGTATTTTGTACTATTTTGATGAGATATTAAAATTATAAGATTATGCCAGATCTTAAGTTAAGTGGTACATACTCAGGTAATCATTTTATTACTACAGTTTAAAATTACATATGTGTTATGTATATCCAGTGATTTGATAATATCAAATATTACAAATAAACATAGACTTAACTTGGTGATTCAACCCTGTAATCGCACTACTTTGGGAAGCCAAGATGGGAGGATCACTTGAAGTCAGCTGTTCAAAACTATCCTGGGTAATATAGCAAGCCTCTATCACTACAAAAAATTTTAAAAGCTTGTTCAAGTATCATAGTGTGTGTTTGTAGTCCTAGCTATTCAGGAAGCTGGGGCAGGAAAATCAGTTGATCCCAGGAGCTCAAAGTTACAGTCATCTATGATTGTGCCATTGTACTCAGCCTTGGCAACAGAGAAAGATTTCTCCAACATAAAAATTAAAAAATTAAAAATTAATACTCTACAGTTTATAAATACAGAATAATACTCTCCATTCTCAAGAATTGATTATGGCAAAGTAAAAGGGCAATATTCATGTTAAGGAGGCAATTTGGAATCTTAACTACAACAAATTGACTAGTAGCAGATAGAACTTGCTTAGTGGCAGCACATGTGCAGGATGTTAGATAGAATATTGAGAAAATGGTGGAAAAGGAAATGTATGATTCACACAAGAAAACTATAGACCAGATCACTAAAAATCACCATGGCTTTAGAAATAGTCTTGTTGAATATTTTTTTCCAAAGTTTTGGGACAAGTATTTCTGCTATATTAAATCTTAATGTTCAGACTGTGAAAAAACAAAATTACTTCACAGGGACTATCTAAGGCTATCAACCAACAATAAACTTTAGACTCTTAATATGTAATAGGGTAGGTGTATATCATGTAAATGTATTTTACTGGTAAACACATTTTCCCAGAAAAAAAAGTCAACTGCACTATAATAGGAAAGTTATGTCCAGGTCATTTGGCCTTCCAGAAATTGAGCTCTCTACTTCTAGCTTGAGAAAAGAATGTCATTACCAGCTATATTTCTTCAGAGATAGAACTTTAATAAGAGCACAAACTTTTGTTGATTTTATTACATGGAATGCCAAGGGTAGTTGACCTTTCTAGTTTAAACTGAAGCCATATAATTTACGGATAGCTGCTATACCGAGAGCTATGGAAAAATGACAATAACTTTTTGTACATTCTAAATACGTTATCTTACAACAATACATTTTCTGTTCTGCAATCAATTTAATGATTTCTGCAATTTTTTACTTTTTATATGTTAAACTTACTTTTTTTTTCTTTTCTTACAGATCACAGATACTGCAATATTTTAGTTATATCCACGTTTCTAGGGACACAACCTTAAAGATGCATAATTTTAATTCGCATCATTGCATGTTGAGACACATTTGAGAAAAACATATCCCTCCACATTGTCCCAAAGCTGTATTCACTTAATTGTATCATTTACTTCTATCATCTGCATTTTGAAAATACCTGCATCCTAGGAACTAAATAGTAATTGTTTCTTAAAAATATGTATATATTTCAAACTTATTTTATTTTAGTTAAAAGACTTTATTTTCTTTACTATTATATCCTAGAAATGAGTTCAATTCCAAATATGTAAGAATAGGTAAACAATGCTGTTAAAATGGGTACAAAATCTTAACAGGGTATTGAAAATTAAAAAAAAAAAAACACCAAAAAATAAAATCTCACTTCTTATGATTATTAAGAGGGTTCCTAAAAATACACTCACCTTTCATGTTCCATCTTTAAAAAGATTAGATGAAGAAACATTAAATAGGTATAGAGATCAAAATATCACCTACCATCTTGGCAAGGATACACTGAATTATGTTATTTGATTGGAAGTCCACTGATCCTGCTCTCTGAATCCCAGATTTACCACCTTGTTTGCAGATACCATTGAAATGAGCAGGTCATTCCACGTGGGAGGTGGACATAGACTAGATCTATTTATAAATCCTAAAGAGGATTTAATACCTAAAGGAAAGAAAAGAAAAGAGCTGTAGCTGTGCTATGCATGCCAACTTTACTCCAACAAAGTGTACTTATCTGATAAGTCACTTCTTCTATCTAATGCATTTAAAATTAGAAATTGGCATAATTTGCCTGCAAAATAAGGAAACTGACCACATGAGCTTTCAACCTGATTGTAGCAGAAATAAAGAGAACATTTACTCACTTTTGTAAACAGACTTGTTTGGACACAAGAAGTCAGGCAAAAATTTCAATCACAGGTGCCAAGCTCTCCCGACTAATAGCTATACTCATGGAAGGAGGGGGAGAGAGAGAGAGAGACAGAGAGAATCAGAGAGAGAGAGATTCCCACCTGCCTTTAAGTAATTTTCCTGGAGGATGTCTACAGCCATGTCTAAAATTCAGTGACAGTTCCATTTTTATCAGGACAAAACAGACCTTTCGTTAAATAATCTCTTAAGTAAAACTCACTTGTATGTCAAATCTAGACTTATTAGGAAGTGTTTCAGTAAGAATTGTAAATAGGAATGGCTTGCCAGAATTAAATTGTGAGTGAGTGGGAAAAATTCCATGTCACTGATGATTTGCAGTTAGTTAAAAATGAAGTTCAGCCTGTTTCTTCATTGCAACTGAAAATAGTAGGTTACACCCAATTCTTGTTTCTCTAGTTTTGGATTCTGTAACAGTAACTCACAGTACACCTATAAGTATGAACTTCATTGCTATATTCTCCTCTAGTTGGAAGAGATAAAGTAACATGAAGCCTGCATTTCTGAATTAAAAAGAGGTCTAAAAGTACTTTAAATATAATATCACAGGATTGTTACGGTAAGTTTAAATGAAATTGATGTCACTGAAAGCTGCCATCTAACCGTAAAGGGCCAGTGTCTCTTCGCAGCCAGCTTTCATCTCAGGAAGCAGCTTTTTCCAGTTATGCTGAACTTTCATTTATTTTGTCAAGAAAAATAAACAGCCACTTTCTTTCTTCCCATGATAAATAAAGTCTTCTCAACTGGAAAGAATAAGATTGGGTCCACAGAATAAATTACTATGTCAATAAGGCACTATTGATTATGGAGGTAATAATCCTTAAACTACATGGGATAAAATAATTCTGCTAAGTAGATTTAATGTTATTCAGGGGTAATATAAGGTATTGTATAAAATAAGGAAACAGGATCATAAATTTAAAAAACTTTATGCAGAATTACACATGTTTCATAACAACCTATGAATGGAACTCAAAGTTAGTAAAATGAGCATGGAGTGATCCACTGAGACATATTGCTGTTTTTTTGGAAGAGAGGAAGTTTCCTTTGCCTTTTAAGCATTGTTATTTTGGACATTTCTTCAGTAGTTTTTAAAGATTAAGCTGCAGTATGTAGATAGAAGATAACTGCCAATCTCCCTGTCTTAAAATAAATCTTTCACATTTCTCTGTGTGGTATCTTGCTTAAAAGCATATAAAACTATTGCTTCAGAGAGTTTATTTCTTCAAACGTGGTCATTGAATACCATGTTAAATAATAAAATATAATAAAATAATGCTTGTCATATTGAATCTTTATTTTTATGTATATCCAATTTCTTGTTTCTAAATATGTGGATGAATTGCTTTAAAATATTTTCCCGAGGCATGTAGGTGGATCACGAGGTCAGGAGTTCAAGACCAGCTGGGCCAGGATGGTGAAACCTATCTCTACTAAAAATACTAAAATTAGCCAGGTATGGTGGCAGGTGCCTGTAATCCCAGCTACTCAGGAGGCTGAGGCAGGAGAATTGCTTGAACCCAGGAGGCAGAGGTTATAGTGAGCCAAGATCATGCCATTACACTCCAGCTTGGGTGACAGAGCGAGACTCCATCTCAAATAATAATAATAATAATAATAATTTCCCAATCATACTGATTCACATTCTTGAAAATTTTTCTAATAAGCAAGTAATTTTCTAACATTGGTCTTTAAAAATATTATAGCAAGTCAGTCATAACACAGATTATTATGTAGATACTAATAAAATTAAATTCCTTTCTCTAAACTCAACCCAAAACAACATACTAAGAAATTCACTTCCCAATTCCAAATTCCTAGATGTTACATTAATACACATCTCAGTCTTAACACATTAAAAGCAAAATTGATTATACTAGTCTCCTCTCTACCGCACAAATTAGTTTCTCCCATATTCTTCTCATTTAATTAGCAACTGCAAAACCAAATCTGCAAATAATCCCTTGATTACTCCTAGTTGCTCTTAATAGACCATCTTTCATCTATTCCTACCATAAAATATAATTCAAATCCATTTATTTTCACTGCTGCCATTAACTCCACCTGTAGTACTACCATGGCTCTAAATTGACCCCCGGCTGCCAAGCTACAAGCCTTACTCCACATAATCTAGGGTGAATTTTTAAACATAAATAGTTTATATTATTCTCCTGCTTAAGATTTATCACGCCATATTTAACACTTATCAAAATGGCCAAAATCAAGCCCCAAAAGACAAAGGCAAGTAAACAAAACCCTACAGACTGTGGATGGTAGCTTATATTTGGATGTAGGGAATGACAATAGGAAGAACAGGGACAGGGACATCAGCTAATCCCTGATATAAAACCTCAGTCTCTGTGAAATGAATGTAAAATCTGAAGATTTTCTGGAATGATAATAAACAATGCTATTAAATGTGAAAGATAGCAAAGCAGGCATTTAAATTTGATTGTCTTGAGTCTAAGCACCAATTCTTGAGCTGGGTACATAGAAGAAGCATCATTTCAAGGAAACCATCACCAAGACGAAATACACAAAAAATCATTCTGTCAGCTATGACCAACAGAGTAGTCTTTGTCAGTCCTCTTGACACCTATTTTTATGTAACTTTTAGAAGAAGCAGAAAGAAAAGAGATACCATTTTAATTTAGATATTATTTTATATATAACTGCATAGATTTATATATACATATATACACACACAATAATATATTGTGAAAAATAAAATCAGATCAACTTAGAATGTTAAGTGTTTATTGTGCTTCCAAAAAAACACTTCACAATCAATTTAGAATGTTGTGTTTATTGTGCATACAAAAAAAAAACACCACACTTCACAAACGAGGAGACTTCAAATAAAAAAATGGCACAAAGTCACTGTGTTACAGCAATTATAGCACACTTTACTGATCATAAAGGATAAAGTATTTTGACTTTTTAATGATTGACTGCCATGTATATTTTTAGGTAAATAGAGCTGTTTAATCTGATTCATTAATATGTGATTGATTTAGTTGGTTTAATGTCATTTAATCATGCTGATAAAGATAAAAAGCTTATGTTTGTGTTTTATTTATGTTTAAGGTTAGTGTTTGGGGGAAATCAGAATGACTTAAGTTTTGGTTACATGACTATGGGTGGTTGACTTTAGAGTATTCAGACTGTTATCTCCATTTTCATTTATTTATTTCTAATAGGACTTATATTGTTTATATTCCCTTCTGCCCATTGAAGGCTAATTGAAATGAACTAACAATAGACAGACTAACAGGAGAAAAGGTAAATAAATGTATTAACATGCAATCCAAATCCTTTATAGTTATATTTGAAATATTACTTCATTAGGGTTCAATCTCAGAAATGTTTCTTTTCAAATTATTTTTAACTGACAAATAATGATTGCATACATTTATAAGGTAAAATATAATGTTTTGATATGTGTTTACAAGTTTGACTAAATGAAACTAATTAGCATATTTATCATCTCACTTATCATTTTAATGGTAAGACATTTAAAACTGGCTCAGCAATTTTGAAATATATAAAATATTATTATTAACTGTAGTCATTGTGCCATACAATAAAACTCAAAAATTTATTCTTTCTCTTTAATTGAAACTTTGTACCTTTTGACCAACATCTCCACATTCCCTCTCTTATCCCCCACCATGCTTTCATAACCGTCATTCTACTCTTTATTTCTATGGGTTCAATTTTTTTAGATTCCACACGTAAGTGACATTATGTAGTATTTGCTGTTTGTGCCTGGCTTATTTAGCAGAACTTCCTCCAGGTTCATTCATGGTGTTGCAAATGACAGAATTTTCTGTTTTTTAAAGTCTGAATAATATTCAGTTGTGTAAACATACCACGTTTTTCTTTATGCATTCATCTGTTGATGGACACTTAGGTAGATTCCGTATATTGACTATTATGAATAGTGCTGCAATGAATATGGGAGTGCAGATATCAGTTGGACATATTGATTTGAATTCCGTTGGATATATACTCAGAAATGGAATTGCTGAAGCCCATGGTAATTCTATTTTTAATATTTTGAGGAACCTCTATATGGTTTTGTGTAACAGTTATACTAATTTACATTCTCATTTAACAGTACACAAGGGTTCCCTTTTCTCCCCATCTTCAATAACACTTATCTTTCATCTTTTGACAATAGTCTTTCCAACTGTTAGGAGGTATTATCTCATTATCTGATTGTGGTTTTAATTTTCATTTCCCTAATGGTTAGTAATGTTAAGTATTTTCTTAATGAATCTGAGGAACATTTGGATGTCTTTAATAAATGTGCATTCAGGTCTTTGTCCATTTATATTTGTTTTTTTGCCCTGGCTATTGAGTTGAGTTTCCTATAATTTTGGATGTTAGCCCTTTATCAGATGTGTGGCTTGCAAATATAGACTTCCATTCTGTGGGTTGTCTCTACTCTGTATTTTTCCTTGCTGTGTAGAAACTTTTTAATTTGATGTCATCCTATTTGTTTATTTTTGCTGTGTTTTCTGTGCTTTCAGAGCCATATTCAAAAAATTATTGCTTAGATCTATATTAAGGAGCTTTTTAAAAAATGTTTTCTTCATTTGTTTTAGACTTCCAGGTCTTACATTTTACTTTAAGTCTATTTTGAGATGTTTGTTGTATATGATATAAGAATCAGATTTTATCTTCTGCATGTGGTTATAAGCCTCCCAACACCACTGAAGATACTGTCCTTTCCTCATTGTGTGTTAGTGGCACCTTTGTAAAAAATAATTTCTGTAAATCTGTGGGATTATTTCTGGATTTTTTATCCTGTTCCAGTGTATAATGTATTTTTAAAGCCAATACCATTATATTTTAATTATTATCACTTTGTAATACATTTTGATGCCTGGTAGTATGATGTCTCTCAGTTTTTGTTGTTTGGTTTGCTCAATTTGCTTTGACTATTGGGCCTTTTCTCTGACTTCATATGGATTTTTCCATTGTTTTGTATATTGGTGCGAAAAAATGACATTGAAATTTTACTAAGGATTGCACTGAAAAACTAGATTTCCTTAGGTATTTTGGACACGTTAACAGTATTAATTCTTCCAATCCATGTACAAAAGATGTCTTTTTGTTTATTTGTGTTTTTGTCAATATCTTTTATCAATATTTTATAGTTTTCAGTATACAAATATTTCACATCTTTGGTTAAATTTGTATCTAAGAATTCTTCTTTGCTAAGTATTTTTGTTGTTATTATTGCTATTGCAGGCAGGATTGATTTCTTAATTTCTCTTTGGAGAGTTCATTATTAGTACATACAAAGATAACTGATCTTTGTATGTTGATTTTGGATCCTTCAACCTTAGTGAATTAATTTATTATTTTTAACAGTTTTTTTCATGGAATATTTATAATTTTCTACAATAACACCTATAATTTTCTATAGTAAGATATGTCATCAGCAAACAGACAATTTCACTTCTTTTCTTTTTCTATTAGGATGTTGTTTATTTATTATTCTTGCCTAATTACTCTGGTGAGGATTTCCAGAACTATGTTGAAAAGAAGTAGTGAAAGTTAACTCCCTTGTTATGTTTTTGATCTTAGAAGAAAAAATTTCAACTTTTGACCATTGAGCATGATTTTAGCTGTGGTTTTGTAATACATGGCCATTACTGTTGTGGTACTTTTCTTCTATACGTAATGAGTTGAAAATTTTTATAATAAACGAATGTGGAATTTTGTCAAATCATTTTCTCTGTTAGTATGATCATATGCTTTTGTCCTTCATTCTATTAATATATCACATTTATTTACTTATGTCTGTTGAACTGTTCTTGCATCCCAGAGATAAACCCAGCTTAATCATGGTAAATAATTACGTCAATGTGTTGTCGAATACAGTTTGCAAGAGTTTTGTTTACAATTTATGCATCTATGTCGATTAAAAATATTTGCCTGTACTTTTCTGGTAGTATCTTTGTCTGGCCTTGGTATTAGGGTAACTTTTGGAGTATTCCCTTTTCATAAATTTTTTGGAAGAATTTGAGAAGAATTGGTATTAGTATTTCTTTAAATGTTTGGCAGAATTCAGCTGTGATACCATCTGACCTGGACTTTTCTTCGATGGAAGAGCTTTCATTACTGATTCTTTCTGCTTACTCATCATTGATCCATTCAGATTCTTATTTCCTCATGATTCTGTATTGTAGGTTGCACATGTCTAGGGATTTATACAATTCTAGGTTATCCAATTTGTTGGTGAATAATTGTTCATAGTATTTTCTTATGATCTGTTGTAGTTCTATGATATCAGTTGTAATGTCTCATCTTTCATTTCTAATTTGATTTATTTGAATGGTCTTTCTTTTTTCTTAGTCTAGCTAAGGGTTTGTCCATTTTTTTTTTTTCAAAAGACCAGCTCACAGTTTCATCAATTTTTTCTATTGTTTTCCTAGTCTCTATTTCACTTATTTCTGCTCTGATCTATATTATTCCACTCTTTCTGCTAACTTTGAACTTAGTTTTTTACTAATTCCTTAAGGTGTTATGTTACATTGTTAATTAGAGATCCTTGAGGTATAATGTTAGATTGTTCAAGATACTTCTTCTTTTTCTACTTAGACATTTATTATTGTAAATTTCCTTCTTACAAATGTTCCAAGACTTGCCTCTCACCTCAATCTTCAATATTCTATTTGTTTAAGTAGTCATGATGTTTGTATGAAGGAGAAAATATATATTAATGATTCTATATACTATCAGTCAAATTCAACATCTTGTCTGACACCTATAGCAATGTTCTCAAACCATTACTGAACGTGCATCTGTAACTATGTTTTTTGTTTGTTTTGTTTTGGAGATGGAGTCTTGCTCTGTCGCCCAGGATGGAGGGCAGTGGTGTGATTTTGGCTCACTGCAACCACCACCTCCTGGGCTCAAGCGATTCTCCTGGCTCAGCATCCCGAGTAGCTGAAATTACAGGAGCCCACCACCGTGAGCAGTTAATTTTTGTATTTTTAGTACAGACAGGGTTTCACCATGTTGGCCAGGCTGGTCTCGAATTCCTGACTTTAAGTGATCTGCCCGCCTTGACCTCCCAAAGTGCTGAGATTACAGGGGTGAACCACCATGCCCGGGCTATAGCTGTGTTCTTAATGTGAGCTTTCATCTGTGAATTTTTTGTGTTTTCTTTATATATAATACACAAAATAGGACAAAGTAAAGTTAAAAATGTAACATTAATTTTTTTTTTCTTTTTTAACCAGAATCTCACGCTGTTGCCCAGGCTGGAATGCAGTGGCACAATCTAAGCTTACTGCAGCCTTGACCTCCCAGGCTCAAACAATCCTCCAACTTCAGCCTCCTGAGTAGTTGAGGTCACAGGCACATGCCACCATGTCTAGGTTTGTGTTTTTTTTTAATTGTTTTTTTGTAGAGATGGAGTGTTACTGTGTTGCTGGTCTCTAACTCCTGGGCTCAAGTGATTCTCCTGCCCTGACTGGGATTACAGGCATATAATTATATAATTACATGCCATTGGACCTGGCCTATGAATATTTTAAATGTTTTATAATTTGTATGGTTTTAAAATAAATATAATTAATGTGTGTAGTTTTTATGTATTTCTGAGTTAATGCACTCAAGAAAAAAATTCATCTTGGTCTCAATGAACTAAATCATGGTATTTTATTTTCAGTCATAATGTTTAACTTTAGTTTTGAAATTGAACTCATTAAATTTGATCTTCATTGATATCAAGCAGTTGTTCTTAACGACTAATCAGTATATATTACATTTTAATAATTGTGATTACATTTTGTAATTCCACTGAAATTTTTATATGAAAAGTTATGTAAATGTTGTAATACTCCTTTTCCAAGTCTTGTAAAAGTGTCATGAGTGCTTTTGTAGGTGAGAAATTTTGCTGCATTGGTGTAGAATCAGAATGTGATTGACAGAAGACAAGGAACTGAGGTTAAAGGATACAAGTATCTTCACATTAGGTAAAGAGCACAGAAATATAGCTGATATAAGATGGGCACCAGATCAGAGCACCCAGAATCTGAGGGGCAAATATTGTTGGCACTTTAAGGCACGTTGTTGCTCATCACACCTCCTGATAAATATGAAGACCCTGTGTGATTCCTTCAGACTCCTCCCACCTCTTCTAGGGATCTCTTCTGGGGATCTGTGAAATTCATGTGAAAATTCCTGGAAACAGCCCAAACACAGTGCTGCATAAATTACGGATTAAATTTAATTTTCTGTCAGTTCTTAGCAAGCTGAAGCTTTAGGAATGCATGCATTTCCTTCAGGTGCCAGAAACTTTTCCAAATAACTGTTTTCAAACTTATGACTTCACAAAACAAGTGTCGTCTCAGAAGCAGTTGCTTTTACTGTGAAGGAACGGTTTAAAAGCCTCTGTTTTTCAAAAGTATCTGTTTGTTGATATAATTCTGATATCTTATTCTAGCAAAGACCAACAGATTTTAGAACATGTATTTCTGTAAGATATGTAATCTATATTTAAGCTTGTTAAGTCTTTTGAATGAACTAGGATCATCTCCTGTAGCTCTTTGTAAAAATGGTTTTCATTGGTTATGTTATGGATGTTTCAGAGTATGCGCTGCACATACAGTGTTCTCTATATGGTCATACTCTAGAATATATCTTTATTAAAATTTAAGCCAAAACAACCACTCTTTCAATGGTAACAGCTAAATAATAGTTTCTGATATAACCAAACCATTTTTTAACAAAAATATCACAAAGTATTTTAGGATTGAGACATATTATTATTCAAAAAGTGTAATGTTAAAAAGTAAAGCAGATATAATTTTTGTCCTCACTAAATATAAAATAAACACTTATTAATGATTTTATTTCATTCATTAATTATTAAAAGAAACAATGGGATGTTATAACTGTTCACAGAAGAATCCAGGGTGTCAAGCCTCCATTGACAAAAAAAAGAATGATGACATAAATTTATAAAGAGAATCAAAACTGTCAAATATACAGGGCAATAGGCAATTAAATTACAATTGACATAATTTGCATTTCTATGAACATGATCACTTTTATTAGTATGTGTTCTACTACTTATAGGTTGTAAGTAACTCAGTGACAATAAAATGCAGAGATAACCTCGCAGGGTGTGTAAGACAGGATACCCATATTCATTGCCCATTCAGAGTTTTTCAGTGTTTCTTGACACTAGAAAATAGCATACACCAATACATTTTAGGAAGGTATTAATTTCCCTTACAATTATCTAACAAATCTTCAACATAATATACTTCCTAAAGTATAAATTCTGCTGTTCCTATGTGGGCTTTCTAGGTTTTACTTATTAATATTACTGCAACCAAGTCCTTGTACCTGTTGTTAAATAAAATTCATTGGAGGCATTATTTTGGATAAGCTCCTGCACTAGGCCCCAACAGATCAAAACAAAATGGAGTCACTCATGCTAAGTGCCATGTAATCAAACTGAAATTTTAAAGAAGCAGGAAAATCCCAAAGCATCCTAAAAACAGGAGAGTCACATCAACCAATATGAAAGGGCCCAGTCAACCTAAGTCAGCATGACTTGAAATCCTCTCCGCTTTAACTCTTTTTTTTTTTAAATTTATTTATTATTATTATACTTTAAGTTGTAGGGTACATGTGCATAACGTGCAGTTTTGTTACATATGTATATTTGTGCCATGTTGCTGTGCTGCACCCATCAACTCGTCATTTACATCAGGTATAACTCCCAATGCAATCCCTCCCCCCTGCCCCCTCCCCATGATAGGCCCCGGTGTGTGATGTTCCCCTTCCTGAGTCCAAGTGATCTCATTGTTCAGTTCCCACCTATGAGTGAGAACATGAGGTGTTTGGTTTTCTGTTCTTGTGATAGTTTGCTAAGAATGATGGTTTCCAGCTGCATCCATGTCCCTACAAAGGACACAAACTCATCCTTTTTTATGGCTGCATAGTATTCCATGGTGTATATGTGCCACATTTTCTTAACCCAATCTGTCACTGATGGACATTTGGGTTGATTCCAAGTCTTTGCTATTGTGAATAGTGCTGCAATAAACATACGTGTGCATGTGTCTTTATAGCAGCATAATTTATAATCCTTTGGGTATATACCCAGTAATGGGATGGCTGGATCATATGGTACATCTAGTTCTAGATCCTTGAGGAATCGCCATACTGTTTTCCATAATGGTTGAACTAGTTTACAATCCCACCAACAGTGTAAAAGTGTTCCTATTTCTCCACATCCTCTCCAGCACCTGTTGTTTCCTGACTTACAAGGAAAGTAACCTGAAGTAACATAAGGTTAACAAATACACATTTTTTATTACTGTTTCCTTGTTTGTGCTCAAGTTACCTTACCAAATCAACTGTTCTGTCATGTCCAACAAAGTACCTCTCTTTCTAGACGGAATGCTGTCTACTTCATGAATCACTAATAAGAGCCGATTCAATCGTTAAAATTAATTTGTTGAAAGTTTGTCTTTTGGCATTGGACTCAATTAACATATGTAAAAGTTTTCGTTAGGTATTTACCTAGAATTAGAAGTGCTAGGAATTTTTTATGCGTATGTTTGTCTTTTGCAGATACTGCCAAATAACTTTCCAAAGTAACTTACAATTACAACAGCAGTATATGGAAGTTTCAATTTTTTTCACAATTTTGAGAACACTCAATATTATTTACCTTCTGTATTTTAGGTATTTTGATGAGTGTATATTAAAATTGAAGTCTTTTGTGTAAAATTATTTGGATGCATTTAATTATCTTTAATTTTCTAAGACTGCCATCATATTTTCTATGCAATTTATGATTTTTACATCTATTTTTCTCATTCTAATAACATTGTTTTCTTTCTCTTTTATAAATAAATTAGATAGTACTTCCACAAAAAAAAATTTTGAGAGAAGTAGTTAAATGCTTGTCTTATTACTGACTTTATAGAAAATGTTTCTACTGTTCTGTCATTTTATATACATCTACAAATATACACTTTTACATATTTATCATATAACATATTTTATGTAACATTTTAAGAATGTTAAATGAATATAGTTTAATTCCTTTATTATATAGTCTTTTAAATTCAGTTCATATGAACTTTGTGACATGATTTTCACCAAATGCAGAAGTGACTATACTTATTTTTTTTTAGCTGTTAACGTGGAGTCCTAACTTTTATACATTTATTCTTTAAATGTAAGGTTAGGTTGTGTTTCTAATATTTTATTTGGATATTATATAAATATAACATAATGCAATTTATTCTTAGTATTTTTTTGCAAAACCTCGATCTTTTAAAAAAATTCAACTCGTAGTAGATTCATAGTAAATAATTTGTTTTTCTTTTTTATGATTTAGAATAAATTCAAAATACATTTGAACTTAATATTCCACATTTTTATTAAGATATAAAAGAAACAACATATTTGAGATTTCAAGTACTCTTAAACCATATTTAAATTATTTTTTCTTAAAGAAACCAAGAGAAGCATCCACAGTAAGCATCTATCTTCAGAAGATGAATAAATCAACTAGAATAAAAGCTGAATTCTTCATTATATTTATTGAATAATTTAAAAGACATGATATAGATAGTATAATTTTAATGTCATAATTTCAAATTCTGCAAATACTTTAATTTTACTACGTACTCTATCTTTTCTACCTTTTTTTTTTTTTTTCCAGAGAGAATCTCACTCTGTTGTGCCCAGGCTGGAGTGCAGTGGCATGATCTCAGCTCATTGCAAACTGTGTCTCCAGAGTAGTTGGAATTTCAGGCACATGCCACCACGCCTGGCTAATTTTTGTATTTTTAGCACAGACCAGGTTTCCTCATGTTGGCCAGTCTGGTCTCAAACATCTGGCCTCAAGTGATCTGCCGTCTTCAGCCTCTCAAAGTGCTGGGACTACAGGTGTAAGCCACAGTACCTAGTCAATTTTTGCTATGTATTTTAAATGTCATATTATTTTTGGCATGTAGTTGCCTGCTATATTTAACAGTCAATTTGTAATCTTACTTTGTCTCTCTTCGCGATGGCCTATTGTAGGATGCATTTATTTTTGCTTTTGCTAAGAATTCAGTGTGAAAGTCTATTTTAATATCATAGTTGACACAAATTTTTAACTAACTTTAGATTATATATTTTCTATTTTGTGTCTTTTATTAATTATTTTTAAGGTTAAGATATTTATTCATAAGAATAAATGTAACAGTATTTTAAAAACATTCTTAAACCTGTCTTATATCAACATGAAAATAAATGACATTTTGGCCACCAAAAAGGAATTTAGCATGTTTTATATCTTTGATTTTAGGTCTCCTCTGTCTACTGAAGACAAAGTCTTAATTTCAAAATCAAAGTACAAAATATCTCTCATAACTTTGCCAGCTTCTAATCTCTAGTCTTACCTACTGCTTTTTCTCCATTTAATTACTTTTTTCCTACAATCTAATTAAATTACTTGTTCAACAAATTGTTTCTTTTCTTTAGGCTTTTGCATGTGTTATTTCCCCTTGAATTGGACAAAATATACAAGACTTCTTAAACTATTTAATGTATTCTTATATTTCGCAAATCCAGTTTAAATATGACATCCACCTGAAGACCTTCTTTAACCTTTACTTTGATCTGACGGTGCTCCACTATGTTCCCATATTTTGATCTTATTTTTAAAAATCATTAATCACATTGTTTTGGTTTTGTGAAATTCTATGACTGAATTCCCTGATGGAAATTTAAAATTCTCTCTGACAAATCATGAGTTGTTCTTCTTTTCCACTCCACATTTGCTATCATTAAATTTCAGAAGGCTTTTAATAAATATTTATTATTTAGGAACATTTCTGACAGCTTTTCCCACATTTACTAACCTCATTATAATCCTTCTGCAGAATTGGATCTTAACCTAGAATCCTCAAACTAAAAAAAATATGGGGACCATCAGCAAGTTCATCGGAACATTTTTGGAAAATAAACTCCGTATCTGAAGAGAATGTCTCCTCACATATCTGCAAAAAGAATCCATTACTCCAAAATATTCAGAAAGATCAGTCTATATTTATTATGTAGAAATTGCTTTCAAGAGATTGATTGTTGAGGAGTTTTTTCCATGGAAATCATAAATGCATTTTCACTGGGTTCTATTGTAGTCATATAAACCAACAGGTCCTTCAACAAGAGTTCTTTGGAAATCATATACTTATGTAAAAGGAAAAAATATTACTTAAGTAAAAGAGGCATAGTCTACTTTGTTTCAGTATATAACCTTGCAATAAGAATTGATCTATATGCTAAGTAGGTTAATTCTTCAATATAATTTGGAAGTGTCATTGATGTACACACATAAAACTCATATCACCAAGGTCCACTGAATAGTAAATGTCTTAACATAGGCAAGAGGAAAGAATACCAGGTAGAATTATCATTTACCCCCATGATCTTCTCCTTGGTTGAGCCTGACCTTGTCCTCTGCATCAAAAGCTTATTTACAGTTCTCTCTCGTAATGATGGTGGTGAATCAAATAAGAGACAAGGGGCCAGAGCCCTCCGTCTGCAGTGCCACTATAATTCACGTAGAGCTCTCACCTGCATCTTCACCTGCAACTTCTACATATAATTTCCTTCTGTCTTGTTTACAAAACTCAACTGTTTTGTGCCATTCTTGTGTTCCTTTCCATCAAATAACTCATATTTTGTTTTGTAAAGGCCAACATTTATTGTAATATTTCTGCCTGTGTTAAAGTTTTATTTGTATAGCTATGGTTTTTGTTAGTATTCTGGATAAAAAGTGCAATGAGTCCATCTCGATTTTTATTCAGAGATATATTTTTACAACTATTGTTTTACACAAATGCATACATAGTGTTAGAGTGTGAATCTCTCTCTTTATATAATTTTAATAGGTTTGATTTAAAAGCTCTGGAACAAGTTTCACAAAACAAATGTCATAAAATATATAATATAGTTTACAATGTTTTAAAAATTACATATATATTGATTTCCTGACATTATAATTTATTTATAACAACAAATGATGGGTCCTAAAATTTACTAAATGTATGTAAACTCACTTAATAAACAACAAATGCACTTGCTTGCTACTTTTCCATACATTAATCACATGGTCATACACAAGGGAATTTTAGAATAACAAGGTAAAAATCACAGGAAATTCATTATAATTGTTACAGAGTATTGACCCTTCATACTTCATATGTTAGAGAACGAAATTGTAATTTTACTTAATTTATGTTATTAGGTGTTTTATTTTTTAACAAGTTTAAGTTGTAGGACACAGGTTTTTAAAAGATAGGTGAAAAGCAAATACAGACTATGGCCACCAAATCAATAGACTTTTAAAAACCAATTAGTTCTTCAAATATATACCAGATGGACAAGGTACACATTAATATGAAAGTAATAAGTAAGAAAAGTAAATAGAAAAAAGAAAGTAATTGCTTTTCAGTGAAGCTTTAAAAAGAATAAAGCAAAGTAGTCAGAAAGAAAATCCTGTGGCTTACAAAATGATTTGCCATTGCAACGATTAATTTCTAGTTTGTAATGGGTTGCATTTCCACACTTTTGCAGTAATACATTCATTTCATGCCCAATTTATACCAGAGTTAGCCCGAGAATCCCTTATAGAGATAGGGCAGTTATATTTCATCTTATCTTCTGAGCTATATCAGCATAACATTCTGTAACACTGGGAGATACTAATACAATGTACCAGTAAAATGTGGGCAAGATCTGTTTTTTTTCTCTAATGGAGACAGATTGTTGATTTAACAACACACATAGCTTTCAATCTACTCAGCTAGCATAGCTCTATTGTATTAGTCAGTTTGACTCATTTCTCAAAATTTTGGATGGCATTTGTTTTTGCTTATATATATCCCTAAATTATTCAAACCTGATTATGTATATGGAAGTATACTTTAAAAACTGGGACATTAGTAAACAAACTTCATGCTTCTTTTTGATGTGCTTCACTACATTTTAGCTTTTAAAGGAAGAAAAAAAGCTATAAATGACATAGCCAAAATTTTTAAATTTTGTAATATCAAAATTGTAATAATTATACTAGGGAAAACATTTAATTTAGGAAAGTAAAGCCTGCATGTGATAATAATCAACAAAATCTAGTTAGTATGTTTTGGTAATCTTGATTAACAAAAGGGTCCATAAGCCTTTATAGAATGCAGGCATATTTGAGACTCCAACTGGCATTTTATTTTTTAATTACAAAGGGTAGATGAGAAAAAGTATATTTTTTTATGAGAGTGTCGTACAGGAAGAACCTAACTGCTACTTTCATGAGAAGATGAAGGGAATGTGAAAGTGAGAAATTAGGAATGAGAGTTTGTTTGCTGAAAGACAGAGTCCAGAACATGCAGTTAAATGAATTTAGAGAGAGTAGATAGGGAGGACTTGGTTAAGAGAAAAGGAAGAACAAACAGCTATGGGCAGGAAAATATGAATATAGAAAAGATGGTAGTTATAATGGCAATGTGATTTTCTAAAGCATGATCTCAGACAGGTGGATCAGAATTCACTTAGGCTTTTCATAAATAGCAGCAGTGCTCCGGAGGGTCTGCAGTCTCAACATATATTATTACCTTCTTAATTGAAGGACACCTGCCAATTCTGAAAGGAAGATCCTGGTTTGGATTCACTATATGTTGTAAAAGTGCAATGAGGCCCAAGGTGGAAGTCAGAATTCATTGTTACTTGCATTTATGCTCATAAAATGTCAAGTAGAGTCATCTGTGACTGCCCACTGTGAGATGCTAAAGCCTAAGTTTGCAAGGCTGGGGAAGCGGGTGGGAAGTCTGGGGGTGGAAGGAGGTGCGGAAGTGAGGATGTTCATTAAAGGCAGGCAATATATCGACAGCTTAGCATAGATTTTCAAAGACTAATCATAGGTATTCAGAACCCAAGAGGATAGAGAGGTGGCAACAGAAATGATGGGATATTGTTTACACATAGTGGGATTAAGCAATACTCATTTGAAATCCTTAAGTGAGCGTATAATAACAAGTAATAATAATCAATTTTCTCACTGTAGGAAAACAGTTAAAAATAAGGCTCTTATGGATGTGGTAGTATTCTGTTTCTTGATCTAGGTTCTGATTACAGTAATGTGCAAGTGTTTCTGTGAATCTGAGTTTTCATTTCTCTGGAATAAATGTTCAAGAGAAGAATTGCTGTCTTATAATAAGTGTGAGTTTAATAAGAAACTATCAGATATTTTCCAGAATGTGTATACTGTAATGCAACACCATTATCAATATATGAGGTATCCAGTTACTCTACATGCTTGCCAGTGTTACGACATTACCATATGGCTTTTTAAAATTTTTCAGTTATTCTAATAGGTATGTAACAATATCTCATTATGGTTCTAATTTGCAGTTCCCCAGTAGTTAATGATGTTGGATATCATATATTTACTTCTCATATGTATCTTCTTTAAAAAAAAAAAAAAGCCTGTTGGTGTATTTTGCACATTTTCTAATTATGTTGTTTGTTTTATTGATGAGTTTTGAAATATTTGTATGTTCTAGATACAAGACTTTCCTTAGTCATGGGGTTTGCCAATATTTTATCCTAAGCTGTAGCTTCTTTCTTTTCTTTTCTTTCTTTTTTTTTTTTTAAGATGGAGTCTCACGCTGTCACCCAGGCTGGAGTGCAATGGCGCCGACTGGGGTCACTGCAACCTCTGCCTCCCAGGTTCAAATGATTCTCCTGCCTCAGTCTCCCAAGTAGCTGAGATCAGGGGCCCGCCACTACACCCGGCTATTTTTGTATTTTTAGTAGAGACATGGTTTCACCATGTTGGCCAGGATGGTCTCTAACTCCTGACTTTAAGTGATCTGCCCGCCTCAGCCTCCCAAAGTGCTGGAATTATAGGCATGAGACACCGTGCCCGGACTGTAGCTTATCTCTTTATAGGGTCTTGTGGAAATCAATAGGTTTTAATTTTGATGAAGAACAACTTAACAATATCTTCCATAATAGGCTTTGCTT
>NW_012101821.1:3945734-3946393 GCF_000951045.1 Mandrillus leucophaeus | reverse complement strand
TAGTTTGTTGATTTTTCTTTGTATTCTTTTCCTGTAGAAATATTTGTTGTCATACTACTTAGTTTGAAAATTTTAGGAATATAAAAAATTTTAAAAATGTATATTACAAGGATATGCTAAAAAAGTCACTATCAAGTCAATAGAAAAAAATAATCAATAATTTCAATATTGTAAAAAAATCTTGGATATAGATAATGACTAGAGCTCTACAGTCTCAGAATCTGTACTAGCTGAGGAACAGCAAAAAGAGGGTTCAAGAAATTTCAGGCTTTGTATTCAACTCTGAGATCCACCTAGAGTCTCGTAACGCATCTAAAACATATAGTGAATCCAAACCAGAATCTTCCTTTCAGAATTGACTAGTGTCCTTCAATTAAGAAGGTCATAAAATATGCTAGGACTGCAGATCATCCAGAGCAGTTGCTGCTATTTATGAAAAGCCTAAGTGAATTCTAATCCACCTGTCTGAGATAATGCTTTAGAAAATCACATTGCCAGTTAAAGCTACTATCTTTTCCATATTCGTATTTTCCTGCCCATAGCTGTTTGCTCTTCCTTTTCTCTTAACCAAGCCCTCCCTATCTTCTCTCTCTAAATTCATTTCACCGCATGTTGTGGACTTTCTGTTCTTTGGTAAACAAACTGTCATTCCTAACTTC
>NW_012101821.1:3939519-3941504 GCF_000951045.1 Mandrillus leucophaeus | reverse complement strand
CATGTTACTCTCTGTCTCTCTTCTTCATCATGACCAGACTTAATAATTGGTTTGTCTATATTTGCTATTTCATCACTTACTTTTCATGTTATTGTAATATAGGTTTTATCACGAGGGTTCTATTGAAGCTTAACAATTATTTCCTTATTGATATTCTGTGTCTCAATTCTTATTCGATCTGTAAGTTGATTATCAGAGTAGCAAATGGTGAATTTGCTGCTTTTCAAGTCAAGGAAAGCCACAAGAAAAATCATGCTTATTTAATGGTTTCCAATACATGAGACAGTTAAAGAAATCTGTGTTAGAGTTCTCTAGGGAAATAACCAATAGGGGCGTGTGTGTGTGTGTGTGTGTGTGTGTGTGTGTGTGTGTTTGTACAGAGAGAGAGAGAGAGAGAGAGAGAGAGACTTATTTTCAGTAATTGGTTCCTGGATCCTGTGACTATGTGGGGTGGCAAATATAAAATCTGCAGACCAGGTTAGAATGATGGAGACATAGGAGAGAATTGATGTGTTGTGAGTTCAAAGGCAATCTGGAGGCAGAATTACTTATTTCATAGGGGACTGTAGTCTTTATCCCCCGATACCTTTAATTTAAGGATGAAGATGAGATCCACCCACATTATGGAGGTTAATCTGCTTTACTGAAACTTCACTGACTTAAATGTTATCACGTCTAAAAAATTCCTTCACAGCAATATCTAAACTGGTATTTGACCAAATATCTGGGCATAATAGCCTAGCCAAATTGAAACAAAAAATTCCATCGCAAAGGTAAGATTTTACATCTAATCTTGTGGGAAAATATATTTTATTTTAGACAGATTTGAAGGAATGAGAATGACTTCAATGTGTATTTGTACCACTACAATAAATAAAAGCCCAAGCATTTCTTTCATGAATTGTTATTTTCAGTTTTGGGTTAAAGTGTTATTTTCTTATCTTACTATATTTCTGAAGATTAACAAATTTTCAGTTTGGCATATGTAATTTTGTACCAGTATTCAGTGAATAGGAATTAGCAACTTATTTTCACTTCTCCAGTGGGAAAAAATTAAATGTTCTGTACGGCATCAGGCAATAATTAACATAAATCAAGCAGAATTACATTATTTCCATTTGATTCCCATTTTTGAAATAAAAAATTTCTTATAGTTTCTGACTTAAATACTTTGTTCTTATTGAAATTCTAACAGATTATGTTTAAAAACTGCTACATATTTAAATTAAACTCACTCAAGTTATCAATGTACCAATTTAATAGGAATAAGTCTTTTAAATTACATTTTTACTAGCAGGAAAGTAAGAGTCATCAACCAGAAAAACCACATTTTAATAATATGTAAACAATAGACTTAGAAAAATATCAAACAATTTTAACTAGGTTAAGATCATTTTTAACTTATCAGTTTAAGAAAATGAAAAATAAATGCATAACACTTAGTAAAAAGTTTAAGATGTTCAAGAAAATTTATATCTCTTTGCAATTTTCATTTCTAGAAAACAAATAACTCTCAATTATGGATATAATCATCAAATAATTTATTTTCTTTCCTTTTTGTCATCTTTATTATTAAAATGGAGCTTTTATTTTGCAGATGCCGATGCTGTATGAGAGGTTAGGAGATTTAAACTCCATTGTAATGGAAATGACACTTGAAGATAGGTTCTGAAGTTTTTGGTCTCAATAGCTGTCTCTAGGCTAAAATGTTTTAGTTCTAGGTTGCCGTTCTTTGAGATACTAGTGTCTTGTGTTTATAGATTAAATAGCTTGGCTGCATAAATACTGACCAACAATGTATTAGCTTTTCCATAGACTCAGAACATAAAATACATTTAGCAACTGCTTAAGTGTTCAGATAGAAGTAAAGTTATTTTTAAATTAACCTTTATATGTTTTTTCCAGCCTTAATGTCTTTGTATGAATTCAAGACGATGAATAGTCTTGGTATAACATGAAACCATTTGTGAATTTGGATAAGAGCA
>NW_012101821.1:3933993-3934624 GCF_000951045.1 Mandrillus leucophaeus | reverse complement strand
GCTTTAAACTTCTGACCCTACAAACTCTCCTCTATACTCAGCAGATAAACTCACTTTCCACTTACTGAGAAAACAGGCACCAATTTTCTGCCATTAGACCTATAAATTTACTCGCATTGCCACTGCTAAATCTGCTTTCTATTGTTGGGCTTTCACTTATGTGCTAGATGTCATCATTTTCCTAGCAATTTAGGGAATTTTAATTTTTACTTGTACCATTTTATCTTATTTAAAATTACCACCTCTTACTGTGTAAGCATGAGCACAAACTCAAATTGCTTTCCATCATAACCTAATGCAATGCATGTTTCTCAATCATATTCCAGATTGGGAGAAAAAGTGAAATAAAAGGCATTATTGGGATAATTCATAAAATTTGCATATGAACTATATATGTTAATAGTTTTTTCTATCAGCAGTAGCTTCACTGAATTTGATAATTGTATAGTAGTTAATTAGGGGAATGTCCTTTTGTTTAAGCAAAATAAATGGAAGCATTTATGAGTGAGGAGACACCAATGATTCATAAATCTAGATAAAAAGTATACAGATATTGTGCCTATTGTTAGCATTCCACTATATATTTCACATTGTTTTCAAGTGGAGACTGAAAAAGTTACTCTATCTTGAA
>NW_012101821.1:3918781-3932268 GCF_000951045.1 Mandrillus leucophaeus | reverse complement strand
TAATGGAAATGACACTTGAAGATAGGTTCTGAAGTTTTTGGTCTCAATAGCTGTCTCTAGGCTAAAATGTTTTAGTTCTAGGTTGCCGTTCTTTGAGATACTAGTGTCTTGTGTTTATAGATTAAATAGCTTGGCTGCATAAATACTGACCAACAATGTATTAGCTTTTCCATAGACTCAGAACATAAAATACATTTAGCAACTGCTTAAGTGTTCAGATAGAAGTAAAGTTATTTTTAAATTAACCTTTATATGTTTTTTCCAGCCTTAATGTCTTTGTATGAATTCAAGACGATGAATAGTCTTGGTATAACATGAAACCATTTGTGAATTTGGATAAGAGCAGTATATGCCTATTCAAAAATATTCTAGGTATCTATTATATAATATGGTTACAGTATAAAGCTTTTTGTTGTTACTCTATACAGCTAAAACTGATGAAATACTCAATTAAAGTTGTTAGTTAAATCAATAAAAGCACCTTAGAAACACTTCGATTACGTTGCTCAGGTAAGTTTTAATTTGCATGTAAAGGATGTTAGTTAATTAAACGTCAATTACTTCCTCAAGAGGAATTATTGCTATTTCTCTGTAGTTAACTCAAAAACATGTAAGAATTTTGAGAGAATTTTGTTTAGACAGTAAGTCAACTGCATCTATTTGATCTCTTTATTTTAGATTTAACAAAGTGAGCCAATAATTGTCTGTTTTATTAAATTTTAATCAAATATTTAATTGCAATTTTATATTATCATTGCGAAAATATATGGCATATGATCTAGTATTTGGATTAGTATTAATAACTACATTTTTGTTGCTGATTTTCAAATATTTGTTACATGTAGAAAAGAATGGGATTTCTGTCTACCTAATGACATTTTTTGAGTTAGTAAACATTATATTAGAAACAAATACTGAAAATTTCCATATTACAAAGAGGGTAAAATGTTCATTGTCTTCTTGAAAGGTCTAGACAGAAATCCTAAGACTAGAGATTAATATCATACAATTGGAGATGTTAAAAACTATGTGATCTCTAGCATTTTTCTGTTTTTTGAACATAGTTACCCTGTGTACATTGATCTTGCAACCTGAAAAAGTAATAATATTAGAAAAGCCAATTAATAATTATATTAAAATCTGAGATTTACTAATTAGATTAAGATGTGAAATTCTCTGGTCTATTATAATTGTAAATCACTCTTTATACATTTTTATTATACTTACACCTACCTCTGTTACAGAAACCTCATTTTTTTCCCTCAGTCCCTTGGCTTGTGGTTAATTGGTGCTCAATTTTTATAGCTGAAAAGAATAGTGAAATATTTTTCTCTTCCACACACAAATACTTCTGAATATGGCTTTTGAAAACAAACTTTCACGTAACTAGTTTTTGCCTTCCACAGTTGTTAATTGATTCAACAAGTACTTATTGAACACAAATTATGTCAAAATCTATTATGGCATCTATTGAAAACTGTTATTGGCTCATACCCACAGGACAAAAAGGTAAAAAAAAAAAATAGCATTTTAAAAAATTCTGCCCTATCGATTGCATTTTCTGACCTGGATTTTGTGTTTGTATATGTAAATATATATATGTTTATTTAGAGTGACACTTCACTAAATGAATTTGGAGTGCTTATAAACTCGGGAATGCAAATTCCAAAATTGTGTTATATTCATTTAGCAACAACAAAAAACAGCACACTAGTTCTAGTTTTGGAGGAACCAGATGCAGTTTCTAATACAAATTTTATATTGAAAAATATTTTGAGGTATTTTACCTGCACTTATTTAATAATTATTAAATGTATCTAGTATATTTCAGTTTTTTTTAAGTATGTTACAAGTAATATAAACTGATAAAAAGTGATGGCCAGTATCTTGAGAAATTTCTGAGACTTGTATGTTTACATTCATGAGTGTTTGTAAGAGTGTTCATGAATATGTGAAAGTGTGTGTGTATATATGTGTGTGTGTGCATAAGGATGCTGATAAGGAGTGACCCTGGACTAGTTACGTAGCCCATTTAGTGGGAAGCGAGCTATCTTCTATGATAATTAATCCTTATGTACCGGATAATATTATACCACTATTAGAATTCAATTATTAAGTAATCCTGAGAAGAAATTATTCTTCTGTTTGCGATGTGAGGGTACAAAAAAGTTCAGACTTTAAAAAACATGTTAAGTCATTGCAGAAATGCTTAACATACCCATGTTTCTTTTATTTATTTATGTTTTGCCTTCTTTGGCTCAGAGTAGATTGGTTTTCATCTTTTAAGTATATGGGAATGCTTGGAGTGCTTTTCCTAAATATCTTTTGGCTATTCTTCCTCACCTATAGCTTTACCAATTGGTAAAGAAAAATAAATTATTTTTACGTCTTCAGAAGCAATGGGCTGTTGGTAAATTGGTAGTGGTGGTTTAAAGAGAAAAAAACGAATACACCTGCAAAGAGCAATACCCTCAGATCTTTCTACAAGCAGTGAATGAGTAATGTGGATATGAAATATCACTGTAAAAATTACCAAAATTGTTATTTTCATAGAAACCAAAGTTTTTGAGACTCTGAATGCTTTTAACTCCTATGTTAGAATACATATTTTCATAAATATTCCCAGAATCCTTGAGTTAGCTTTTTAAAATCCACTTCTCAGCCTGCCCAGGCAGTCACTTTTATTCAGAAAATAACTCCTTAGAAGGAACGAGGAGACACTTAATGAATTGAATGAACTCCTTAAAACTGGAATGAATTCCTTAATACTAGAGAAGGTTAAAAGAATACAACTTAGCAGAAATCAATTAGTTGTGAATTATAGTAAATATAGTTCTATATTATTATCCTGTGTTTCTGAGACTTTCTTTTACAAAAAAGAATCTATAATTTGAGAGGATATTCCTGTAGAATCATAGCAAGCCTTCATTTTTTTTGAAATATTTCCCAATCTTAGTTTTTTTTTTTTCTAGATAATAGAATTAAAAGCAAATGCTTGTAGAGTGTGACAAATAGTAAATAAATTTATACAAAATTAAGTAAAATCAGTTGCTTGGAATCAAGCAACAAAAATAGTTAATTTCTCAATTGACATTTTTCTGTGCACTAATTGCTTAAAACAGATACATCTGCAGATAGTTCCATACTTAAAAGGAATATCATTTACAATTATGTATGATGCTTTGAATCATATTAAACAAAGATATTAAAACATGATGCCATCCAAATGTTGGTTGGCTATTCTATCTCCTCCATACATACATTTTTACGTAATTTAAATATTCCTAACCTCAGTAATCTAGACCACTCAAATTTGGTCAAACCACATCTAGTAACCCTGAAAAAAAAAATCCTTTTAAGTTCATTTAATTTTTGTTGTGATGGGAAGTAAAACAGGTTACTATAACTCCTTACCTTTGGTTCTATGCTTACTTTACTTCATTCTTCTTCTTATTATTATTTTTATTTATTTATTTATTTATTTTCGAGACGGAGTCTCGCTCTGTCGCCCAGGCTGGAGTGCATTGGTGCGATCTTGGCTCACTGCAAGCTCTGCCTCTTGGGTTCACGCCATTCTCCTGCCTCAGCCTTCTGAGTAGCTGGGACTACAGGTGCTGCCACCATGCCTGGCTAATTTTTTGTATTTTTAGTAGAGACGGGGTTTCACCAAGTTAGCCAGGATGGTCTCAATCTCCTGACCTTGTGATCCGCCCACCTCGGCCTCCCAAAATGCTGGGATTACAGGTGTGACATTCTTATTATTTTTTTTAAAAAGTTCAAGTGCAATTTATATGCAATAAAAAATAAAATGCTAAAATGGAAACTCAAAGTATAGAAAAAAAACATAGTTCTAAGTGTTCTATTTGGTGTATTTTGCTAATTCCATACAAATATGAAACTTACAATAGAAAAACAAAAAGCAAACAATAGTGGAGAACATTTCATCACTAAAGTTCCCCAGTGTAAGGAAAATGGCTGCACTTTAGTTAGGAGTAGGCCAAGGCAGACTTCTGATGTGACATGACTCAGCAGGTTTGGAGCACAGGTGCACAACTCTGCACATTATGTAACCACTCCACAAGTGAGGCACATTATGTAACCACTCTATGTGAGGCACATTATGTAACCACTCACATGAGCTCACATTTGGCTCGGAGCCACTATTGTCTGTAAAAGGAGTAACTACTCTGCTGATGCTCTATATACGGATGACTTGCTTGCTCCCAGAGAGAGAACAAAGTCATAATGAAACTTCTTACAATTCCTCAGGTGTTCTTTCAGCTGCCTGCTACTCGTCCATCCACTCCCGTCGGTCCCCAGCTTGGGCTGGAATCTGACACTTGATGTGACACTTGACATAGTCAGCAGGATACCAAAGTGAGCGAGCCTTTGGACCCTGCTGATGCCAGGTCAGCCATGTGGCCACAAGATGAGCTGTGGTACTTGGATAGGTTGTGCTCACAAGCAGCTGTGCTGCTTGGATGGGCTCTGGTGGAAACCTAGATGGTGGTAGTTAGGTCCCCCACAAGAATGGAGAAGGCACTGAAGCAGCTGGAAGCACAGAACATCAAGAAGGAGCGAGCCTTTGCCAGCAAAGTTGGATGGGCATTTGTGACTGTGCTGCAGGAAGTGCATGCTTAGTCCCTAAGGAGTCCCATGTGGATGTGTGGGAATTAAAGAAACAGTGTCTCCAGGGTCCAGGAAACCTCTGCCCACCTGGATGCTTTGTCTGTGGAACGAGGCGACAGATTTTATATGATGTTCCATCTCTGAGATGGAAAAGCTGGCCTCTATCACGACCCACCCCTTCTTCCATCAGTGGCTGAAAGTAAGTAGGAGGCTGGCACAAGGGCAAGGTGACCACACCCTGACTGACAGGCTATAGGCAGCCATAGGAACTGTGAATGATGCCAGTGAAATACTCAAAACTGTCAGTAGATGACAGTCATATACAGATGTGGTGCAAGTCATTTAGGAGAAGGATAATGCTGCATGACCAGGTCCCTTCAGGGAGTTCCAGTTCAAAGATTATTTGCTGCAGCTGGGTGGGGGTCTAGAGCTTTTTCTGTATGATTAAGGAACTGGCCAAGGTGCCCAGCTTAGAAAAACACCAGATGACTGGAAGCCACATGTGAAATTAGCAATCCACTTGTCCCCCACCAACATACAGCAAGTGCTAGCACTGGTAGACACCAGTACAGATATATTCTATGGGTGGACATTCTACACAGCTTGGCAGCTGACCCATCTATCACGGAAGTGATGGACCACTTCATGATGAAACTGGAACAGTACCACTATGTGGTGAACTTGGCCAGTGCATTCTTCTCAACTGACATTGCTCTAGAGAGCCAGAAATAGCTTTCCTTCATGGGACGATGACAATGGGCTTTCACAGTGTTGCCGTAGGGCTATATGCATAGCCCCACTATATGTCATGGTTTCTGTATGTCAGGGATCATATTATGTTAACTTCTGATTATCTTGCAGATTTAGAAATGGCAGTGCTCCTCTTTCCTGGGATTTGAATGGTGCAGCTGGGACCTCCTGCCTAGCAGCCAGGTGGACTATTCAGCAGGCACAAGTCCTACAGGAAGTTGACCAGGGGCACCCGTTTCAGCTGGATGTGTATGTGACCACAGATAGTTTTCGCTGGGACCCCTCGCAGTGCATGGTGCCCTTTAGAATGCCAGTAGGTTTTTGGTCCCAACTTCAGAAAGCAGCTGAGCTCCGGTACTCCTTGACAGAGAAACAGCTAGCAGCTGTATATGATGCCCTTAAGCCTCATGAGAGCATGACAAGATGGACTACAGTTGTCATGCGGACAACATACCCTATAGCGGGATGGGTGCACTCATGGGTAATGACCCCCTGGACTGGGACAGTGCAGACATCCACTTTAGCAAAGTGGGACACCTACTTGGAGCAGCAGAGTACTCTGAGTATGAGTCCCTTAGCAGCAGAGCTGCAAGAGGTCTTGGGACCTGTAGTACTAATGCAAGATGAGGCCATGGGGCCTGAGGCACCCCAAGTCAGAACCATTTAAGGAAAGGAGCCCCCCTATTGCCAGTGGGGCATGGTACACAGATAGGTCTAGCCAAGGTATTACTGCTTCCTGGACCACTGTTACCGTCCAACCTAGTACTGACACCATATGGCTTGAAACTGGGTATGGGCAAAGAAGCCAATGGGCTGAACTTAGAGCAGTGTGGATGGTGATCACTAAGGAGGTGACACCTATGACAATCTGTACCAAAAACTGGGTGGTCTCTTGAGGCTTAACCTTGTGGTTAACTACGTGGAAAACACAGAAGTGGCCACTTGGTCACCGGTCCATGTGGGGCCAAGCTATGTGACAAAACCTATGGGAGTAAGGATGACCTCCCCCAACCAGGTGTGGAGATGAATGGTAGGCAAGGGAACAGAAAACTTGGCTGTGGCCATTGACCACATGGAGCAAAGTCCCCACTGCTGGTGGCTGGCCATCGAAGCTCCCTGCGGGGAGGGCCCACAGTATGACTTGAATGAAACTCCTTGGGTGTTCAATACATTTCCCCCACAGTTGACTGTTTGTAGGGGAACAGTCAGGGGGGAACCCTTCTCCGGGGGACATATGTACTGTCTGTATGGCCTATTATGAGCTTTCCTGTGACTTTGGCATATATTCAGGACCCAAAGGAATCACGGGGAGCCAAGAAAATGTGGTACCATTGCCCAGTGCAGAAGCCTTTGTTGGCTGCATTCTTATCCAGGGTGAAAGGTTAGCTTGTATTTTGCCTGAGGGATGTGATTTACCTCTGTTAGTACCTGTGCCTGCTTTGTCATTTTGTCCATTGGTTAACATGCTCCGATTGCATTGTGGACTGGGCCCATGCCTACACTGAGGTAACCAATGTTTCCAACAGTTGTATCTGCATTGCCCTTCCATCAGCAGCTGCAGATGCCTTGCCTTGGCACATACATTCAGGGTCTGCAGAGAACTGGACATGGCAGGAGATTTGGGGTCCCATGGCCAATGCCTGGAATGCAACGTGGCAGATCTTGGACAAAGGACACTGCAAGACCTATGGTACGCCTACTCCCTGGCTGGCCCATAGTGTTTATGATGGGTGGGGCTGGCTAGTGGGGGAGCAAGTAATACCCCTGGCCCAAGCAACACGGTTTATAGAACAACATTAGGGTACCACTACTGTGCGATGGGTACCCCTTATGGCCTGTGCAAACATAACACATGTCATCACACTGAAGGTATGGTATAGCAAGCAGCCCCACCAAGGTCAGGCTCTGATGGACTTTGTGCCCCCCTGGGAGTTTATGGGTCTCTGGGGACACAGGTTGGTCTTACCTATCGTTGAACTGGATTGGATGTTGTACCTTGGGGTGGCCTTATGTACCTGCCACCCCAAGGTACATAAGTTCTTTTGTTCTTCCCACATTGCCCAGACACTCACACAACTGGAAGGTGGTACACTCTCGGTTTTTGCAAGTGTGATGAAGACCCTGGTGGTTCTACCCTTTAGAAATGACTATCCCTGGAGCGGGTATCATAACTGTAGAAGCACAAGTTACTGCTCTTGCAGAGCACACCACTTGGGCTCTGAATTACACCTAAGTAGCCCTCCTTCTGTTAATGGATGAGGTTGATCAGATGAGAAAAGTGGTGTTGCAAAACTGAATGGCCTTCCACATAGTAACTGCTGCCCAAGGAGGCACCTGTGCCCTTTTAGGAACACAATGTTGCACCTTTATTCCTGATAATGGGCAGAACATAACAGCAGCCCTGCAAGGAGTCTCACAGGAGATTAAGGTGGTCAAGAGCCTTACTGACAACCCCCTGTAGAGATGGTGGGCATCTCTAGGTTCTGGCCCACACTGGGCCCTAATAGTCATAAGTAGCATAGCTGGGATCCTAGTAGTGAACTGTTGCTCTCTGTATTGTTGTTGTGGGTTATGAATTCGGGGCTCTGCACTGTGGGCACGTGTCTCGCCCCGAGGATGCCCTCAGTCTAGGGGATGGAGTGTAAGGGAAATAGCTGCGCTTTAGTTAGGAGTTGGCTACAGCAGCCTTCCAGTGCAGTGGGTTCGGAACACAGGCACACGACTCCGCACTTTATGTAACCATGCTGCATGAGGCACATTATGTAACCACGCCACCTGAGGTGCATTAGGTAACCACTCACATGAGCTCGTGCTTGGCTCAGATCCCCTACTGTCTGTAAAAGGTACAACTGCCCTGCTGATGCTGTACATATGGCTGGCTTGCTTGCACCCAGAGAGAGAATAAAGCCATGTCAAAACTCCTTATGATTTCTGGAGTGTTCTTTCAGCTGCCTACCACTTATCTACCCACTTCCCTCAGTCCTCAGTTTGGGCTGGAACCTGACAGTTGGAATGACACCCAGTGTTTATTTCCAGGCAGATTTCCCTATATTCTAATCTGAGTGTGTGTGTGTGTGCGTTTTTTTTTTTCCACTATATCTCTCACCATAGATTAATTATAACTAATCAATAACTTGGTAAATGGAATAATATAATATGTAATCTTGGGTGGCTGACTTCTTTCACTCATTTACCTATTGCATTTACCAGCACATTTTTTTTTTAATTGCTGAGAAGCATCTCATTGTATAAATACATTACAATTTGTTTATCTGTAACCCTGTTCATGAATATTTGGATTGCTTCCCATTTGAGGTTAATATAGATAAAATTGTTATGAATATATACAGGTCTTTTATGAATGTAGGTTTTTAAAAATCTCCTAAGTAAACACATAGCAGTCAAACTGCTAAATCTCAGAATAGCAATAAGTTTAACATTTTAAGAAAATGCCAAATTATTTACCATAGAAGCTATACCAATTTACCTTCCACAGCAATCCGCTAGGTAATGGATTGGAAAATTTCATTAGAAAAAGAAAAAAAGTAGATTAAGACAAAGTAAGCCATGAATAGTCAGGCATCAAAGAGTAATGTCTTGCCTGAGTGAATTATCTTGGACAAATTATAGTTCCAGTAGGCAAGAGAAAAGTAGGGCAAGAAAATAAAATAAGACTCTAAATGAAAGTTTGGGGAGTGCAATGAATTTGGTAGGATTCCAAAGGCTAACATAATCCTTGCTTTTTAAACTCCTCCTGTAACCACTCACAACCTCAATTTTCTTTCCTCTGCAAAAGATATGTAGCCCCTTTGGTTTTGAGGTAACAGATAATTGGAGAACTAAATTGCAACAATTTCACAAGTTTGAATAATTAAAGGGATTTAAAAGGACTCACAGTTTGCACTCCTGTAAGGCCTGAATGTAATTAATACCAAAGAGCAAGAGAAATAAAGTGCAGGTAAGCATGAGGACCCAAAAGACATCCAGTGACTGCTCCCTCCACTTCTTTCTTCTAAGGAAGAAGTGGTCTAGAATGTATTAGTTTTGGATTGCAAATCCTCTGCAAAGAATCTTGGGTTCAGGGGAACATGGGTCAAAGATACTATCAAGGTGTTTTAGGTCCCACTGGTGAGGTAGCCAAACCAGGCTGTTACACCAGGTATAAGTCGTCAGTGTACACATCTCTAATCCAGCTGGTCCAGAATACCCCAGCAAGTTTTAAATATTAAACTGTTCAAAAGTTTATTACTTAATATTTAGCCTTTTTTTTTCTTTCTTTCTTATTTATTTATTTTTTCTTTTTTTTACAGGATCTTGCTCTGTCACCCAGGCTTATGTGCAGTACAGTTGCATGATCACTGCTCATTGCAGCCTCGATCTCCCAGGCTCAAGCCATCCTCCCTCAGCCTTCTGAGTAGCTGTGACTCCAGGCATTCACAACCAAGTCCGGATAAATTTTTTTTGTGTGTTTTTGTAGAGACAGAGTTTCAACACCTTGCCCACTCTGGTCTTGAATTCGTGGACTCAAACTATTCACCTGCCTTGGCCTTCCAAAGTGCTGGGATTACAGGCATGATTCACTGTGCCTGGCCTGGCCTTATCTTAACCAAGAGAATTTGAGGTATCCATAGAGATAAGCATAGAGAAGACCCATTCCAGCAATGATATAACTGTATCTTATATATCATTAGTAAGGGCAATGAAAGGAAGCTTAAAACATTATGAGGAAGATTTTCATGCTTTGTTTTCCTCCAATGTTTACAACTATTTTTATTATTTTAACTTTTAAGTTCAAGGGTGTATGTGCAGATTTGTTACACAGGTAAACTTCTTTCGTGGAAATTTGTGGTACAGATTATTTTATCACCCAGTTATTAGGCTAGTACCCATTAGTTAATTTTCCTAATCCTTTTCCTCCTCCCACCCTCCACCCTCGGACAGGCCCCAGTGTGTGTTGTTTCATTCTGTCGTCCACATGTTCTCATCATTTAGCTTCCACTTACAAGTGAGGACGTGCAGTCTTAAGTGTTCTGTTTCTGCATTAGTTTGCTAAGGCGAATGGCCTCCAGCTCCATCCATATTCCTGCAAAGGATGCGACCTCGTTCTTCATTCTAAATGATATTCATTTACTTTCAAAAGTAGTTTTAAAAGCACATAAATATTAATTACAACTAATTTCAGAAGGGGCTTTAGAAATAATAAACATACTATTTATATCAACATATCAATATTTCTATCTTTATCATATAATAATATCTTATCATAATGATGAGGACATGTAATGATGAGGTCCTACTTTGTTTTGCTTCTTTGGAAACATTACTAAAAATCTGTTATAGGATAGAGTTTAGTTTCTTCCTCATAAGTAGCTTCAGTGTATACAGATCTGATCACCTCAAAAGTAAGCTTCAGACATATGCAATTATATAGACTGTTACATAAGATAAGTTTAATATTTTCCGTGAAAAGAACACTTAACGTAAAATCTACCCTCTTAATACATTTAATAAGTGCAAAATATCATATTGTTAACTATAGGCTGTATGTTGTACAGTTGATTTCTAGAAATAGCATAACTGAAACTTTATGCCCTGCACACTTTAAGTATATGCAGCTCTCTGTATATCAATTATACCCAAATGAAACTGTTAAAAATAAAGGAAAGGTTAGCTTAATATTAGTCAAATATATGAAACAGTATGTGGTTTTCTTCCTGTCTTAATTATATTCCTAAATATCATTGAAGCATTTGCAAAAACCTTTGATATGATCATAAACAATGTGCTGGCAGATTTGTTGTTTAATCAATGAGCATTATCTCTTCAATTAAATCATATATGTGAAAAACAAATTATTTACGCTTATTCATAAAAACGTTATCCCATCCGTTTGATAAGCCCTCATGCAAACATATCGTTGATTGCCTAATGTGTTTTTTTACAACCATTATACTTTTGTTTTAAGGGTAATCTCTTTAGTATTAGTGAAAACACAGCATGTTATTAACACTAATATTACTGGCAGTTGACGTTTATGAAATACTTTTCCAAATATACTGCTTATTGTTTAACTTTCACAGAACTTTATGATGTAGGCACTATTTTTCCTCATTTTACAGGAAAAGAAACTGAGACTTAGAACAGAGACTGTGTAGTGTAGCAGTAAACACAGCAGAGTCTAATGACAATACTGACATTTACCGGAAGTGTAGTTTGGGTAAAAGCCTTAGGCTCTAGTTCCTCACTTTCCTTATCTATAGAAGACAATTGTTTATCTTTTTCATACCAACAAAGCATATTATACGTATGTCTTGACCATGTCATTAAGGTGAATGGAAATGTACCATCTTAATTGATTAGTCATGATGCTGATATTCTTCTGTCAAGTAGGAAAATAAAATTGTAAGTCTCTTAGGACATTTTTGAGATTCTATCCATAGCTATAAAATATTTATTTAAAGCTGAAAATTGTGATACATATAAATGTGTTATTATGCTTAAGATGTAAAAAATCCCAAAATTAAAGCTATAAACATTGCTGATTTTGAACAAAACTATTATTTGGTATAACATTTGTTTCCAAGGAAAGAAAAAATTCTGAGATGGCACTTGTTCTATTGTCTCAATAAAAAGATACATTACGATAAATTTAAAGTAAAACAATCTACTCTGAAACCAAGGAGTTTCAACAGTGGAAAGGAGAAAATGTGTTTGGTTTGTGTGAATCCTTGCTTCTGTACTTCCCTCAAACCTACGTCAGAATAGGCTCTCACTTTATCGTCCTGAATTCACCCTCGTGAAGGCAGACAACATTCAAGGTCCAAAAAGTAATCAAGAAGTGGGTTGTTAAATTAGTCTTACTGCTCTAGCATGTATGGTGCTTGGAGTGTCCGGATACCTGAGTGCCAAGATGATACTGCCCTCCCTTCTTAGTCCCAGGTGAACTGGTCCAGTCTTAGGATCCTCGGATGGTCTGTGCCTTTGTTTCCTGATAGCAGTGCTCTCTCCTTTATCTCTATTTTCTTGGTCCCAGTCTTGAGGCTTTGCCCTTACTTGTATCTTCTTATTGTGCAAAGGAATAAATAAATCTCAACTTAGAAGAACATTACTAAGTGATTATTCTGCACTACACCTCCAGAAAAATGTTTCTTTTTTCTTTTTTTGTCCTGTGATTTCTTCAAACAGAAAAATTTCAGTCGCAAAACCAAGAAAACGTATTAGACCAAGTTTATTTTTGAATATTTTACTTTATTGTTTTTATGTTTCTTTCATCATAAATTTGCTTGCAGAGCAGAACATCCTAAGAATATATTTTAAAAATTCTTACTCTCCAGCTTTTGAAGTCTGTTAATTAGTGAAAATATTGACTTTTATTTGCCATGTGCTTCTTGAAGCAACTGAACTGATAACCAGAAAATGCTTAATTTTGAAATGTTGTTAGCTTTTCAACTTCCTTATAAAACTGTACCAGTGATTATCTTTAATGAACTTAGTAATTTATATTTATATTACTGCAAATCTGACTTTAAAAGAAACTCTATTTTATTGTATATCTCAATAGTATTTCTGAGTGACAGTAGAAATGTATTATAAATAATGCAGTGTAGTCTGTGTAGCTTAAATCTGAAATTAAAAAGATTTTCTTTAAGTAAGAAAGATACAACATAGCAGTAAAATAGAGCAGAATCAGGCAGGAGTGGGGGATGGCTTCAGTGCATTTATAGCTGTTCACTAGAAAACAGGAATACAATGATTCTATTTAAATTAAAACAACATTTAACCTTTTTTCAGCTTATGAAATCTTAACCATAGGGAAATTGGATTCTCTCAGTTGTATAAAATTATCTTAGTGAAATATAAAGTCAGTTTCAGGCGAGCTATATGTGTAAGTATAAAATAAAACAATCTTAGTTATAGTTAACCTTTCTTAAAATGATAGCGATATGTAGAGTTTCTTATTACAATTGTTTCTTTTAAGTAGTTCTTGTGTGATTAATAATAGCTTTTACTTTATGTATTTGGGAACTCTGTTATTTGACATATAAATTTAGCTATAAAATTAATTGTAAAATTTGACATATAAATTTAGCTATAAAATTAATTGTAAA
>NW_012101821.1:3914363-3917715 GCF_000951045.1 Mandrillus leucophaeus | reverse complement strand
CAAGACCTTGTCTGTACTAAAAATTAAAAAAAAAAAAACAAAAAAAAAAAAACAAAAAAAAAAACCTGGGAGCGGTGACAGAGTCTGGAGGCTGAGGTGGCAGGACTGCTTGAGCTCAGGGGTAACAGGCTACAGTGAGCTATAATCACACCTCTGGGCTCCAGCCTGGGCAATAGAGTGAGATACCATCTTAAAAAAAAGAAAAGAAGATAACTAAATTCTGCCACAGTATATTAGCAAAGTAACAATAAAGACAATTAAGTAAGGACTGAATTAGGAAGCCATTTGTCACTGACTCTCAAACTGTAACATTTAGTTTCCCAGGATGTTCATTGATTAAGCTTCTAATACTAGTGCTGGAAGTAGTCTGTATTTAGAAATGTCTAATTTCTCAATATGTGCTTAATACAAATACACACAAATATGAAGATTTTCAAACATTTACTCCCATTTTCAATGATTCGTAACTGTGAGATAAGAGAAATAATGACAAGAAAGTATAAGTATAAAGCAAATAGATAAATGTAAAGAAGAAATGCTCAGAACTGTTTCCATAGCAGTATATTCTCCATAGGAGTATTAAGGGGAAATACTGGAGTAGAATACAATATAAAAGAAAATATCTACTAAGATAGCCCATGTTATAGATTCTTAAAAAAAGGGTAAGTCTTCTATTGGCTTTGACAAATTTGCTAAATGGATAAATTACCAAACTGAAGCATAACTTGAATGACAAGATAAATATTTCTTGAAAATACATGAACTAATTTAAACTAACCTGAAGACTGTTTTCCAATGTATTTTTCTGTAAATAAATTAACATGGCTTCAGTGTAAGATTTTCTTTGTTTATTATACAGGAAATTAAAGACAGCAATAAATACCCTGTCAGAAATTTTTAAATAATTGCTATTAAGTAAATAAATTTGCATTGCAAATTTTTTTTTAAAAAAAACAATTGGCCCTCTCATACCCAGTTTAGGAGTAAGGCTTTATATCTCATGTACTGGTGAAATTAAATAACAAACATTTAGAAGCATCATCAACCAAGGTATACTGCTAAATTCATTGAACATATTTTTAATTAGCAAAATAATTTTTGAGTTGAATAATTAAAAAACTTTGATTAGTAAAGATAAATGTTTTCAAAGCAATGTTTTACGAAAAGCAAGGGAATAAACTAGAATATATCCAGAATTATATGTTTAGTGTGGGTAAATTTAAAATGTTGTCTCATTTTCACATATAAACAATTAATACTGGTTAATGTAAACAATACAAAATGACAATACAAAAAATCTCAAATTCTAGCATAAAATACTTCAAATGTTGTAAAACTAATTGCTTACTTAAAACAAAAACATATGCTAATGACCATTAAAGACAAATTTTAATATTTACCCTTCATACTTTAAAAAATATTTATATAGATTATGGGGGAACAGGTAGTGTTTGATTACATGAGTAAGTTCTTTAATGGTGATTTGTGAGATTTTGGTGCACCCATCACCTAGCAAGATACACTATATCCAATTTGTGTTATTTTATCCCTCACCCCCTTCACACTCTTTCCCACTGAGTCTCCAAAGTCCCTTGTGTCATTCTTATGCCTTTGAGTCCTCATACCTTAACTCCCACTTATGAGTGAGAACATACGATGTTTGGTTTTCCATTCTTAAGTTACTTTACTTAGAATAAGAGTCTCCAATCTCATTCAGGTTGCTGCAAATACTAATAATTCATTCATTTTTATGGCTTAGTAGTATTCCATTGTGTGTGTGTGTGTATAAAAAAACAAAAACAAAAACAAAAAAAAAACAAAAACAAAAAAACGCATGTGTAAACATCTTTTTTGTATAATAATTTCTTTTCCTCTGGGTAGGTAGGCATTAGCAGTAATGGGATTGTTAGATCAAATGGTAGTTCTACTTTTAGTTCTTTTTTTATTTTTATTTTTATTTTATTTTTTATTATTATTATACTTTAAGTTCTAGGGTACATGTGCATAACGTGCAGGTTGGTTACATATGTATACTTGTGCCATGTTGCTGTGCTGCACCCATCAACTCGTCAGCACCCATCAACTCGTCATTTACATCAGGTATAACTGGGAACTCTGTTATTTGACATATAAATTTAGCTATAAAATTAATTGTAAAATTTGACATATAAATTTAGCTATAAAATTAATTGTAAAATTTGACATATAAATTTAGCTATAAAATTAATTGTAAATATGAGTTTGGCAAACAGATTGAGTCACTAGCAATACTTTTTGTTTTTCTTTTTTTTTTTTTTTGTTTTGAGACAGAGTCTCACTCTTGTCTGTCATCCAGGCCGGAGTACAATGGCACTATCTCAGCTCACTGCAACTTCCACCTCCCAGGTTCAAGCAATTCTCCTGCCTCAGCCTCCCAAGTAGCTGGGATTACAAGCACACACCACCATGTCCAGCTAATTTTTTTGTATTTTTAGTAGAGATGGGCTTTCATCATTCTGGTCAGGCTGTTCTCAAACTCCATGACCTCATGATCCACCTGCCTCGGCCTCCCAAAGTGCTGGAATTGCAGACATGAGCCACCGCACCCAGCTAGCAACACTTTTTAAAATCTCTGATATTTTTGGATATAACGTATTATCAAAGTTATACACTGTGGGTAAGCATCACATGGACAGTCAAACAGAAAAAGCTTTACAAAGAATTAAACTGGTGACCTGCATTGTAAGAAACAGATTTTTGGCATATGCGTGATACATAGGTAAAAAAAATGCCAGAGATTTCTGATAAGACTTGAAATACCGTGTTATATAACATTTATTTCATTTTACTAATTATTTGATTTGTCATATCTCTTTAAAAAGATTCCTTTGAATCCTGAATGCATGAATTATATGTTGAGAACTTTATTCACTAAGTAGCAGAAAGTAACCTCATTGAATAAGGTATAAGTATTTATTTATGCCAGGTATATTGATATATCTTTACACTTGCTTGTTCAGGTGATACATATTGGAATATAGGCATGATTTGGATACTTCTTTAAGGAAATGTATCCCTTTTATGACAAAATAGCATAATTTTATGATTGAGAATAAGATACATAATTTTTAAGACATAATTACTTGTAAATGGTTCAAGTAATAAGAAACCTGTTTTCATTACAAAATGATTTTACTTTTTTACTCATAAGAAAGATAAATTGGCTGTGCACAGTGGGTCATGCCTGTGATCCTAAGACTTTTAGAGGCTGAGACAGAAAGATCATTTGAGCCCAGGAGTTTTGAGACCAGCCTGGGTACCATAGCAAGACCTTGTCTGTACTAAAAATTAAAAAAAAAAAAACAAAAAAAAA
>NW_012101821.1:3900136-3908518 GCF_000951045.1 Mandrillus leucophaeus | reverse complement strand
TCCATTGGTCTATATCTCTGTTTTGGTACCAGTACCATGCTGTTTTGGTTACTGTAGCCTTGTAGTATAGTTTGAAGTCAGGTAGTGTGATGCCTCCAGCTTTGTTCTTTTGACTTAGGATTGTCTTGGAGATGCGGGCTCTTTTTTGGTTCCATATAAGGAATCTCCACACTGTTTTCCATAGTGGTTGCACTAGTTTACATTCCCACTAGCATTGTAGAAGTGTTCCTTGTTCACTAACATCTATCACTTTATAATTTTTTTATTATGGCCATTCTTGCAGGAGTAAGGTGGTATCACACTGCAGTTTTGATTTGCACTTCCCTGATCATTAGCGATGTTGAGCATATTTTCATGTGTTTGGTGGGCATTTGTATATCTTCTTTTGAGAATTGTCTATTCATGTCTTTAGTTCACTTTTTGATGGAATTGTTTGCTTTCTTGCTAATTTGTTTGAGTTTGTTGTAGATTCTGGATATTAGTCCTTTGTCAGATAAATAGATTGTGAAGATTTTCTCCCACTCTCTGGGTTGTCAGTTTACTCAGCTGACTCTTCCTTTTGCCGTGCAAAACCTCTTTAATTAAGTCCCATTTATTTATTTTTGTTTTTACTGCATTTGTTTTTGGGTTCTTCGTCATACATTCCTTGCCTAAGCCAATGTCTACAAGGGTTTTTCCAATGTTAACATTTAGAATTTTTATAGGGTCAGGCCTTAGATTTAAGTCCTTGATCCATCTTGAGTTGATTTTCATATGAAGTGAAAGATGAGGATCCAGTTTCATTTTCCAACATATGGATTGCCAATTATCCCAGCACCATTTGTTGAATAAAGTGTCCTTTCCCCACTTTATGTTTCTGTTTGCTTTGTTAAACGTCAGTTGACTGTAAGTATTTGGGTTTGTTTCTGAGTTTTCTATTCTGTTCCATTGATCTATGTGCCTTTTTTTATACCAGTACCATGCTGTTTTGGTGACTATGGCCTTATGATATAGTTGGAAATCAGGTAATGTGATGCCTACAGATTAAGAATGAGATTTTTAAGCTCATTCTTCCCACTAAAACAAATAAGTAAATAAAACAGCAAAAACACTTACATTTTGTCAATTTAAAGGACATTCTTCTATTTTCGTAAAATACACAGATTACATAGTTAATGTTGGGGTTTGTGTTATTTTCACAAACCTGTAATTTTAACATGCACATTATTTTGATTTTGACGTTTCTCATATTATGAGTTGTTTCATCCTTATCGTGTCATATCTTAATGTAGTTTTCCTTTACACCGTGTTTTATGTATCAGATACTTCCTTAAATACTTGATAAATATTAAGTCATTTAGTCCTTAAAACATCCCAACAAAAGTCAGGCATTACTACTTATAGATGATAAAATTGAGGCACAAGTAGGTAAATTAATTTGCTTCACTTTGCATAGCAAGTATATGGTAGAGCTGTGATTTGAATTTAGAAGGTCTGGCTCTAGATTCCAATTTCTTCAAAGAAAGCACTTTTGGTAGAAGTGTAATTGCTACAAATTTCTTCAAGATGTGTGTTCTGGAAATATTTACAGCAGTGAGGATACACATCCATAGTGTGGCATATTATGATGTCATTATAAAAAGGCCTCTAGATACAAACCTCAGGTAAATCCTCTGATGTAATATTAATGGAAAAATGTGCGATTTAGAATAACCTACTGTAGTATCTATCTCTGGATTCTTAACTTTGTTGTATGTGTTGAATTCATGTTTTCACATCAAAATGATGTTAAATTGATATCTGTGACTTGTATTTTCTGAACAAATTTTTCTTTTCCATGATACAGTTTTACATTTTTTTTTTTAGGTAATTGGGCTAAAAAAAATTTGTAAAGTATTATATTGAAATAAAAGTATCTGTAGAGATAATTTTTGAGTAATTTTTACTAAATTTTCCACTTAATAGCATGGCATACTTCCTATATTTTCATATTTTATAATTTTCATGTCATTTTGTGTTTTTCTTATATATCTCATTCCATTCTTATCCAATATCTTTATGTCCTTATTATATACTTTTACACTATTTTAAATGCATTATTCTCCCATTCCTATTGCTAACTATTTATTGCTTAGGTATAAATAAGCAATTCATTTTGAGATATTTATCTATGTATCTAATGTTTTTGGTCACCTTCCAAAATTTTGTTTGTTTATTAATTCATCAATTTATTCATTTATTTTTAAATTATATATAGAGTATCTTGTTTTTTTTCAAGGAGGGGACAAAAAAGAAAAAAATCATAAGGAGATTTCATGATGTCTGTTTGTGCCACTGCTTTCACTTCCAAATTTCTGACTGCATTAAATTGAGGCTGAGGGATACACATGGGAAAATAATGGTAAATGACTGCACGTTCAATGGTACTTTAAGTCATGGTGTTCTTTACTTATTTACTAGCTGCTATCTACTTTCAAAGTTCTCAAATAGCTGCTATATTTCTTTTGTATAATTTTATATGGTTTTATTCACTGAATGAGACAGGTAAAGTATATTTATATCAATTTTTGCCCAGAACTGAAAACCCTGTTTTTCACTTTTAAGTTCTTAAAATATGGATTAATAAAAGGCATGTGATTTCTTACCATCACTGGTTTTATTCCAATAAATTGTGGGCTTATGGTTGTATAATTATCTCCAAACTCATCAAGTTATACTTATTAAGTATGCACAGCCTTTTGTATGCCAATCATACCTCAAGAAAGTGGTTTCGAAAACACTATTAAATATTTATCCTTACTTTTTTTGTCTGATAATAATATAGCCAATTCCATTTTCTTCTGTTTTGAATATCTTCTAAATTTGCTTCATTTAAAAATGTAATTCAGAGTATAGTTCTTCAGAGATCAGAAAAAAAAGCTTCATAGAACATAAAACATTTTGATAAAACATGTACAAATATGTAGACTTTCAACTAATTAACCACTGCTTCTCATAGACATACCCATTAAATGTATGCCCTCTCAACATCTGTATCTACTAATATAAAATATTAAGTTCAAGCATAGCAATAAATAGCTGATAAAATCTTTAAGGGAAAAATATAGGCATACATTTTGATCCACAAGTAGAATTTTTTTACTTAAAATTGCAGCCAAATTATATCCTGTCTTTTGGATATAAGTTTTTCTTTCTAATAAACTGTGAGTCATTGCTACACTGCTCAGAAGAAGAATGATTGAATTCAGAGAGTGTTAGCTTAATGTAATCTATCAAGTATTTAATATTAATAGTAGCTGCAAGCAATGTATCAACCTTATTTATAATAAATACAAACAGAAGAAAAACAAATGAATATGACATTGAAATTCTCTTTCCATGCTTATAATGAATTAGTTTCCATGCCCTCAAAGCATATATTGAATACAGTAGGAGGATGTCATTGTAGTGTTATTTTTAATATGCTAATATTTTACTATTGGAGAAAGAATATTTTATAGTTATTACTACAAAGTTTTAATTAACATATAGTTTATTAAGTACAGTAATCCCTTGGTATCCATGGGGGATTGATGGGTTCAAGGATTTTCTGTGCATACCAAAATCCACAGATGTTCAAGTCCCTTTATATAAATGGTGTAATATTAGCATATAACTTGTGCACATCCTCTCATATACTTATATCATCTCTAGATTACATATAATACCTAACACAATGTAAATGCAATATAAATTGTTGTTATGCTATACTGTTTAGGGAATAATGACCAAAAAAAAAAAAGCCTGTACATGTTTAGTACAGATTCAATTTTTCTTTGAATATTTTTTTATTCGTAGTTAATTGAATCTATGGATATGGAATCCATGGATAATGAGAAACAATTATATCAATAACTCCTTAAAATTACTAAATTAGAGCCATTATATCCTTTGGAAATATAGAAAGGCAAAAAGTTTGCATTTTAAATATCACAAGTAATTATGAGAGCTAGGCATAACCCTCACTTTTTAAAATCCTTCTCATCATTTTGATTCATAGGTTTTTCAAATAAAAATGCTGTTTTGCCACAATTTTTTAAATTGTAAGAGTATATTTATGAAACATACATTAGGCCTCTTTCTGAATCCATCTGAATCATACCATGATAAAATTCACTGACTTTTTTATTTTTATTTTTTGAGACAGAATCTTTGTCACCCAGGCTGGAGTGTAGTGGTGTGATCTCAATCTTGACTCACTGCAACTTCCCCCTTCAGGGTTCAAGCAACTCTTATGTGTGCCTCAGCATCCTAAGTAGCTGAAATTATAGGTGTGCACCACCACACCCACTAATATTTTTTATTTTTAGTGGACACGAGGTTTTGCTATGTTGGCCAGGCTGGTCTTGAACTCCTGGCCTCAAGTAATCCACCTGCCTTGGCCTTCCTAAATGTTGGGATTACAGGTGTGAGCCACTGTGCCAGGCCAAAATTCATTGACTTCTAATTGTATAGATGGTATCCAATGTACTATTGTTTCCCTTGCCATTTTTGGAGTTTGCAAGGGTGCCGAAGTTATGCATATTCAGTTGAAATTATTCTTTGAGTACCAATATAATAATTCTGTTTTTCATTTTCAGTACAGTAGTCATTAAATTACAAGAGGTATTCAACTTTATAATAAGATGGCTTGGTGTTAGATTACTTTGCTCAAATGTGAGCTAATGTAAATGTTCTGAGCATGTTTAAGACAGGCTAAGCTAAGCTATGGTGTTCTGTAGTTCAGGTATATTACATATATTTCCTACTTAAAGTATCTTCAATTTATGATGGGCTTGCCAGGAGCCATAACTCCTTAAATGTATTCTCTCATTCTTTTTGCACTGTGAAGACTCAGTGAAAGGACAGCCACGTGAACGAGGAAGTGGGCCTTCACCAGTCACCAAATCTACCAGTGCTTTAATTTTGGACTTCTCATACTCTAGAAATGTGAGAAATGCATTTCTGTTGTTTATAAACCACCCAGTTTATGGTATTCTGTTATAACAGCCTAAATAGAGTAAGACATAAATTGATAATAAGAGGTGATCATGCTGAGGTTACAAAAAAAAAAAAAAAAAAAAAAAAAACCTAAAAATGTGGAAATGCTTTGGAGCTGGGTGATGAGCAGAGGATGGAAGAGGTTTAAAATGCTTGCTGGAAAAAGCCTGCATTGTTATGAAGAAACATTTAAAGGTGATTCTGGTGAGGGTTCAGAGAGAAAAGAAGAGTACCATAGAGAAAGTGTCAGCCTTCTTAAAGAATACCTAAGTAATTCTGAACAAATTGTTGATTAAAATATGGATGGCAAAGGTCACCTGAAGAGGTACCAATCTTAAATGAGGAACATGTTATTGAAAACTGGATGAAAGGGTATCCCTATTATAAAGTGGCAAAGAACTTGGCATAAAGTAAATTGTGTGAGCTATGAAATTGGATATTCAGCTGAAGCAAACTCTAGGCAGAGAATTGTAGGAGTGGCCTGGCTTCTCCTGACTTCCGTAGACTAAAATAGGGGAAGAGAGAAATGACTTGAAGATGAAATTGTTAATCAAATAGGAATTCAAACTTAAAGATTTGAAAAGTTCTCAGCTTATCTATTTTGTTAAAAAACTGTGAAAGCAAAGTTTGAAGAGACCATTAAGGGTATGGCCAAATCACCACATAAGGAGAATAGTCAGCTATCTCAACCAGAAGCCAGGAGCTACTGTTCGATACAATGGAAGAGTGGAAAGGAAGGGCCGACGGCCTGTGAACCAGGAAGTGAGCCCTCACCAGATGCTGAATCTGTGAATATATTAATCATGAACTTTCTTATCTCCAGAACTGTGAGAAATAAATTTCTGATATTTATAAGTTACCTAATTTATGGTATTTTGTTAAAGCAGCTTGAACAGACTAAACCAATAGACATTCTGCTCTCATTCCTGATTTTAAATAGTACGAATCTCATATTTTACCATAATGTATGATATTCATTATAGCTTTGTAATGATTATTTTATTAGATTGAGTTTTAAAATTTTAATCCTGAATAGATTTTGAATCATGTTGCATTCATTCTGCATCTATTAAGACAATGATATTTTTTGTAGTGCTAGATAATTAAGTAGACTTTATATTTAGAACAGTTTCAGGCTTATAACAAAATTGAACAGAAAATACGAGAGTTCCCATATTTTTACTGCTCTCACACATGTGCAGCCTCTCACACTATGAACATTCCCCACTAGAATGTTACATTTATTATAACTGATGAACCTACATTGGTATGTCAACATCATTCAAAGTTCATAGCTTACACTAGAGTTCTGCCTTGGTGTTATACAAGACAATAATATTTTTTACCTGTTAATATTTCAGTGCACTGGATTATATTAATATATGTCTAAATTTATAAAGAGAAAACTGAAAAAAAAGTTAAGTTATACAAAGCAGAGAAGTTAGAATTCAAATCCTGTCATTCTAGTTTCAAAGTCTATATATACCTTTATTCGTTATAATATAGTGTCTATAATCTTATGCTGTTTACAAGGAAAATACACAAAGTAGAAAGTCAAAGAATGGAAAACAGGATATATGAATTAGTATGAGATTTTCCTACCATATGTCTAGGTATGAATTTTTTTTTTTTTTTACTCTGTCCATTTAAGGTTATTTTTTTTTATTTCCCTGCATCCCCACATTAAATATATATTCCAAGAGAATCCTAATGTATTTTTCATAGATGTCAGATTGTTTCAACGAATTTTTTATGTCAAAATGTACTGCAAAATATTTAGCACATAGTAAGTGACTGATAATTGTAGTACATGAATCAACATCTTTAAGCTATACACTTCAAATAATCTAATTTCAGACATATGGGGTGTGAATGATTGTTTTTTGTCCACTTCATCATATATGTCTTTGTGGTATTTCTTGAGCAGTTATGCATATCAGATCCTAATATACTAAGACATATAATTTCTTTTCAGAGTGTAGGTGGTTGTGAAAATAATAACAACATATAATTCTAAGAAACTCCATCACTTAGGTATTTTTGTTATACTCGTTTTGTTTGTGAGAAAGCTGAGGCTTAGTGAAATTAAGTTTCCCATGGTAACACAATATTGGAACAAAATTGGGAATGAGCTCTGTCCTACTTGAGGCAGTCTGAGTTTTTCTAACATTACTGTATCCATGATCATGTGTAGAAGACTGGAAAGCTCCCTATCTGTTTCATCTTCCTACTAAGTGTTCCTGCACTAACCATGTCATCATAGTGTTGCTAAGCAAGTTTAATTAAAACATGATTGTATTAAAAAACAAAATAAAACCTTTACATCTAGTTTTTTTTTTTTTAAGATTTCTATAATCTGATCTTATTCTAACTATCCAAATTTAGTTTCTGTTAGTTTTATCTGAACTTCTTTTTTTGCTCTTTCTTGGTTTCTTATCTCTATATCTGCTCTGTAATATTCTTTTGTTTCACGTTTGTTAACACTTCACGGGCCTATCTTACTTTTTCTGTAAAGTAATTGAAATATTTTCCAAGGCTCAAAAGATAGATAAAATCCTACAACCTCTATAAAGCTTTTTATGACTATTATTTTTCTGAATCTTCATTGGCATTTAAATAGAGTACACACTTCCCCTGGATATTTTTTCAATAATATTTTAAAATTAGCATAAACATTTTTATATTGCTTGATTGATAACTACATTTTAAAAACAATGCCACATCACTAAAGGTCATCACACTAAAGAAATATGTTTTAATGTTACACATAGCATTATTTCAATTATGGATGTGACATACAATTACTAACAACACCACTAAAACATGACATCACTAAATGGAAATGAAGACTAGTATAATGGAAAGGAAATTTGCTATGGTCTTAAACAGGCTGGAATTCACACCTGATTTGATCACTTATAAGATATGTGGTATGTGGTGATTATTAAAGTTATCTGAGATCTTTTTTTTTCTTTTGAAAAATAATTTTGATAAACTTCTCTTCATAATCAATAAACTTGAATTATTTGAGTCTTTTCATATGTCACAGAATTCCACTTAGACTAATGTACCTAGAACAGATTTCTTCTCCAACTGTTCTCTAGTCTCTCACTCTACTTTTCTACACAAAATTATCACTCCCAGAAAGTGTAACATTTCTTTGTTTATTTTGTCTTTTACACTAACCTCTACGACCACATGGATCTTGACTGTTTTAACCACTATATATCCTGTCTCTTATACACATCTAGATGTGTATAAGAGACAGATCAGAAGGTGGCTGTCTGTAAACCAGGAAGTGAGCCCTCACCAGATGCTGAATCTGTGAATATATTAATCATGAACTTTCTTATCTCCAGAACTGTGAGAAATAAATTTCTGATA
>NW_012101821.1:3875184-3900086 GCF_000951045.1 Mandrillus leucophaeus | reverse complement strand
TATATCACAGAAGCAGAAAAAGTTCTCAAACCTAGTAATACATTAAAGTGTAATTAAAATATATTAATTTTAATAAAGAATATGGTAATATTTAATATAAACACTAAACATGAATATACATCTTAATATACACAAAATTGCCAGTCAGAAGATAAGAGGTTAGTTTCAAGTCTCTAACTTAATGGGTGGCTGCAGAAATAATAAGCCTTCTTTATCTGCGAAATCAGGGACTTGAAACAAGTGCATCAATGTATGATTTCATTTGGAATTATATAATCTTATTTTAAAAACCATTTCATTTTGTGTCAAATTTTCAAGAGATTAGTTGGCTTTATATCAAAAGACAAACACAATCAATGATGTCTTCAAAGTACTGATTATATGTTTGCTTCAATTTTATATTACTCAACAATTTGCTGATAAATCAAACTATTTCTTAATTATCAAATAGTCCAAAGATTTTTAAAGGTAAAGTAACATAGAGATACTTCATTGAGAAATGGTAAAAAAAATTTATAACTAGATATTGCAGATTGGGATTCAAAATGGTTTTATTAAGTTATAGACAACTTCTGGTTCCATCTCTTTTCCAGTTCCAACCTCGCTAGAGTTGGTGAGGCCACATGAAACTGTTCACCCACCATGGACTGAGCTCGCATGTGCGGGGAGTGGGGCCCTGTGGTTTCCCCTGTGCCTCCAGGACACCGAGGTCCCTATCACCCTGTGGAGTTCAACCTCCACTTCGTGGTTTATGTGATACCCAAAGTGGAGTGGGTGGCCAATACCTTGCACCTGATCAAGGAACCTAAAAGGCTGATTGAGGGATATGAGAATGAGATGCAGTTTCTGAGGAAGGTGAACCATATGCTGCCGGAGGTGGATGTATTGGAGGTCGCCCTTCAACGCCCAGAGTCTGGATATCTGTTCCCCATCAGCTGGTGAAATCGCCAACATGCTGCTGAATGATAAGGAAACAGGGTTGATCGTGTCAGACATCAGTTTTTTTTTTTTTTTTTAAATCACCTTGTGAATCTTCGTTAATGAATACTCTGTCTACTAATTCTGCCACGGGTATCCCCAAACCTTGACCCAATGTCACGCCAAACAAACAGCGTTCTTTAGCTCTATAGTATATATTTTTTTCTTATTAAAGGTTCAAAACCATTGAACTATTTATCTATCTGGAAATATCTATCTATCTATTATCTATCTATTATCTGTCTATCTGTGTATCTTTCTATATAGATACATAGAAAAGGAGATGAGGGACACGTTTTAGAAATGGAAATAGGAGATGAGGAACATACTTTAGAAATAAAAATAGTTTGAATGAAAATGGTTAAGTAGACTGTTAAATTATCATTGAAATAGAAAGCATAGTCATAAAATTTAACTGAATGGAGTTCACTATCATTTGCCCTAAGGTAATGTTTTCATTTCAAGGTATGTATTACGTAATTGACATTAAAATGACAAAATGGATATTGCTCCAGTTGAGCAGATAAGTTGGGAAGATAAGAATTGTTATGCATTAAAAGTTAAATTGCTTTTAAAATTTTATTTTATCTCTGTATCATTTCAATCTACTCTCTCTAAACTCACTCTATTCTTTAACATGTGTTTCTCTAACGTTAATGGCTAATAAATAGGACCCAGTACAATCAAGCTCTCTTTACACTTCTTGTATGACCAGTCTTCAAGGTAGCATCTTTTAAAATATCTGTTTGTGTCCATGATTTATTATTAAATGTAGGAATTCTTACTTGTGATGGTTAATTTGAGTGTCAACTTGATTAGATTGAAGGATGCAAAGTATTGTTCCCCGGTGTGCCTGTGAGGGTATTGCCAAAGGAGATTAACATTTGAGTCAGTGGACTGGGAGGTACAGGTCCACCATCAATCTGGGTGGGCACCATCTAATCAGTTGCCCCTGCAGCTAGAATAAAGCAGGCGAAGAAAGTGGAATGAATCAACTTGTTGAGTCTTTTGGTCTTCATCTTTCTCCTGTGTTGGATGCTTCATGCCCTAGAACATCAGATTCCAAGTTCTTCAGCTTTTGTGAACTTACACCAGTGGTTGGCCAGGGGCTCTCAGGCCTTCAGTCACAGGCTGAAGGCTGCACTGTCGGCTTCCCTACTTTTGAGGTTTTGGGACTCTGACTGATCCGCCATTGACTTTCTTGCTCCTTAACTTGCAGACGGCCTATCATGGGACATTACCGTGTGATTGTGTGAGTCAATTCTCCTTAATAAACTTTCTCTCATATATGCATATATTCAATTAGTTCTTTCCCTCTAGAGAATCCAGACTAATCCATTATTGTGTATTGAAAGACATAAAACATCTTGTAATGCTATCAGTATCAAGTTCTACGTAAAACATGAACACAGCTCTAGTTCCCAGGACAACCAATACCACTGTGGTTACACTCTTACAGTTAAAGTGCAGATAACAGTGTATAATAGGGAGTCACAAGACTTCTGTTAGCTATGTAATTCTGGAAAAATATCAAACTCTATAGTTTTTTCATTGTCAAATAAGGAAGGTGATAATAATAAAATTTCAATTTCCTTCTAGGGATGATTCTTACAATCTATAAAAAAATTTTTTTAAAGTCATGGAGGACGAAAAGAGCAGAATTAGACACAATCTTCACATTGGGTAAAATAATTCTCTTCCCTGTTTTTGCCAATTAAAATGCATAACTCAAGCAGAAAAAAGAAAGTTATCTGAGACAATGTATAAGTAAAGTGATTCATTTCTTAGAGAAACACCAGCGGATTTATAGTTTAAATATGCAATTGAAAATTTTGGGAAAAATAACAGGCACCATGACAGAAATAGTAAAAGAGTAGGGGAAGTTTGAAAATTACAGAAAATTACAGAAAGTTTGACAGTGTTCTACCTTTGCATTGGTTTTCACAATAGCTGAAGAATATTTGAAAAATTAGTATTGTTTTTATTACAGAAATACAAATTTATTATAAAATGTTCCCTGTTTTTGCAATAGACAATCCATGAGTTTCTGTTCTCCTCAATTTACATCTAGTTCTTTATCTAAACTCCTTGAGTTAAAAGTGATTTCCAGGGTTTTCTGCTGTTACTTTATTTGAGAAATGATAAATAAGATTCATTTAACATTAATATGGATTAAAAGGAATACAGAGAAATCCTTGTCCGAGAGTCATTTGAATTTACTTGTATTGTTAAAGCACTAAAGAAATATGTATTACTTCATTCAAAATTTTTCACTTTGTCTACAGAACCAAACTGCAGATAATTGTACTTGTAACTCTTAGTAATATCATGATAGTCTTAGTTTCTTCTATTGCAAAATTCTTTAAATTGAGAAATATGTGTTTTCAAGTACATAATATGTTTAATTTTCAAGTATTCCTTTTATATATGTTAAAGTGTTTCTGTTTTCAGGAATAATTCATACAGTTAAAGAAAGGCATTTTTAAGAAATAAAATGTCAAAACAAATTTCAGCATTCATGCATTATAGTCTATTTCATAGAAAATCATATGAAATTTAAAAAAACTCTACTAATATTAGCCACAGATATTTTAGAAATTTAGAATTTTGATCAAGAGTATATGTTACTTTGATCATTTAATAATGTCAAACCAATAATAAAATCATTCTTATTTTAATTATTTTCTTAACATATGCTTAGAAAAGTCCCATTACAAAATTTTAGATAATGCTACTGAACAATTACTATGAAGAAGCTGAAAGGTGGCTTTAATTGCTTTTTGAAATCCATGATTTCTCCTACTGGATTATACTTGAATTTAGACTGTACTGCTTTCGTGCTGTATGACTGTTACTCTTCCACATTTCTACATGATAATATAATATGTTTCAATCAGATTTTATTTTTGTTTGTTGACATTCAAGACTAGAAAAAGAAACTGTAAAACAAACATCAATTTTGTCCGTGAAAAGAGACTATTAGTTTTGATTTAAGGAGTTATGCAAACATAGAGTTGTAGAGAGATAGTCAGAGTGTCCTATCATACAACAAGAGAAAAACCTGAAGCAACTACAAATTAGTAGTTCTTGACTCATCGAGGTCATAAGACAAAAAACTAGCCTGAATTCTGGAGAAAGATAGTAGGCTGCAAGGAGTTCAGGAGGGATAGAGACTAACATGGGAAGGCATGGGAACAGAAGAGAATGGTGGAGACTTTCTGTCACAGAAAGTGCCTTTAATTTTTGCATTGTCTCTTGCATTTTTCTCAATTATTTTTTTCTGGCTACCCACTCATTTTAAATTTTTCCCGTAGAGTTATTTTCATCCCATAAATATCAGTAATTCATTTGTTTAAACAGGGATGAGGACTAAGAACTCCGGCAAACATGTTAATTTACATAAATCCAAAGAGTCATCCTCAGACACCTACAAGACTGGATTCCCATATACCCACTTATAATATGACAGACAGATATTAACCCTTTAGGAGAAAGACGTGAAGGCAATATTACCAGCTTCCCATATTTTGTAACCATACAGTGATCCTTATGTCAGAGGTGTGTGAACCAGAGCAACTCCATCTTAAATAGAAGCTGGGTGAAATGAGGTTGAAGCCTAGTGGGCTGCATTCCCAGATGGTTAAGGCGTTCTAAGTCACAGGATGAGGTAGGAGGTTGGCTCAAAACACAGGTCATAAAGACCTTGCTGATAAAACAGACTGAAATAAAGGAGCCGGCCAAAACCCACCAAAACCAAAATGGCGACGAGAGTGACCTCTGGCCGTCCTCACTACTGCACTCCCACCAGGGCCATGACAGTTCATCAATGCCATGACAACATCAGGAAGCTACCCTACATGGTCTAAAAGGGGGAGCCATGAATAATCCACCCCTTGTTTAGCATATCATCAAGAAATAACCATGAAAATGGACAACCAGCAACTCTCTGGGCTGCTCTATGGGGTAGCCATTCTTTTATTTCTTAACTTTCTGAACAAACTTTCTTTCACTTTGCACTGCAAACTCGCCTTAAATCCTTTCTTGAGTGAGATCCAAGAACGCTGTCTTGGGGCCTGGATCGGGACCCCTTTTCTGTAACACAGAGTTTTAGAGCCCAAATTACTCATGCTTATTCAACTGTTTAAATACTTATTAAAATTTGAAAATCAAATATGTCCTATATTTAAAAAGGTCTCATTTCTGAATCATCACCATAGAATTGAAAACAAAAACCATATCAGAATAGAGGAAAACATATTTACTCTAGTTTTGTTCAGAGTGACAATAGGTAAGAAAAGAAAATGTCAATCAATAGGAAAATGCTTGAAAAATTTGTTGAACATGCTTATTGTAGTAGTCTGATGTGCCTGTTTGTGCACAAGTCTACTCCCTTCTCTTTCCCTTTCTATAATCTGTATTGCAGAGGATACAATTCTAAAAAGTTTAATTCCCAACCACTCTCACCTACTAGCTTCTGGAGAAGTACTGCCACTGTGAGCACTTACAGAAGCTACAGAGAAGCTCAGGATTGTTCCTCCTCTTCTCTGCTGCAGGCAACGTTTCGGATAGAGACAGTCTCTTCTTTATAACTCCACTGGGTTTCAAATATTTTTCATGTAATAGTGCACCGATGTTATATTTCTAAAAGATAATTGACTCTATTTTATTTCCATGATAGAATCTGTATATTTGTCATCTGTAAAGGAAAATTTATACTTCAAATTTTATTCTAGTTGTCAGTCTCAAAGACAGTTTAAAAATCACTAGAACCCCCAATTCTGTGTATTTAGCTTAGAGTAACAATTAAATGAAGGAACATTTTAACAGTGTTCACTGCAGCATTTTAGTAACAGCAATGAAAAAAAAACTGATTATGCACACCAGAAGAATGAATGATTAAACTGCTATATCCTTAGAATGAGATATTATAAAGGGGTGGAAATAAATAAACTATAGCTACACTGAAACACAAGGATAAAACATGAAATCACAACTAAAAATGCTACAGAAGACAGTTTTCATTATAAACTAATAATTAATATAAAAACTACTTAAAAAGCAAGAAATTGGTAATTATGAATGTCAACCCGATGGCTACTTGAGAAGCTGCACTCTGGTTCTTAAGTTGGGTATGACAAAATTGCAGTTTTTGGTAAAATAATAATGATAAGAATAGCGAATTTATTTTCATCATGAAGATGTATATTTAGATATAACAATGCATTACTGAAAATGCAGACAATAACTGCATTTACTTCCACTATTAGCAGTCAAAATTAATGATACTTCTGATATTAACATGATCTTGATGATAATAATTATGATGATTATAATGAACAATAATAGTTAACTACAATATTAAGCCTCTACGGTATACCAGGTCTAATAAAGTATTTTGCCTGTGTATTTTTGCATGTTTCATAAAGTACTTCAAAATTCAATAGTATAAGTATTATTGTTGTCTCTGTATTATAAAGGATGTGGCTAAAGTTTTAAATATTAAATTACTTGCTCAAGTTTACAAAACTATTAATTAGCTGACCTAGAATTAGTATCTCAATGCATCTCACTCCAGAGCCCATGATCTTAACTGTTGTATTAGATGACTCCCAAACTACACACATCTAGTTTGTTTTGGAATTGAAGTCAAAAATAGAACGTGTTTATTGAGTTAATTTCTACTGAAGGCATTTTTGTTTCACATAAGCATAAGATTGTTGTTCACTCTGTATTGGCGTGACTAATAGTTACTATTCAAATAAATTTATTTTAGAAACACATTTGACGTATATAAATATGGCTAAGAGGAAAGTAAAACTTCTTGGTCCCCTTAGCATAACTATATATATGGCAAATTATTATGAAGATGCATCATAATTTTATTTTCTGCCTTTAAATAAATCCGACAATTAATTATTAATGCAACATGTTTTCTTACATAGAAATTTCTCCACTATAATTTGACTTTGTTAATGTAATCTTAAAGACAAGTAATGCCTTTGTTAACATGCCAAACATCTACCCAATATATACTTCTTAAATAGTTTTTTATTTAATACACCACATGCCCTATCAATAAATATGTAAAACATAGAGTAAAGGTATATCACTATAAACTACACTTAATATTGTGTTACGGGAAGTAGGAACTCAATATTTATCTTATAAAGGACAACTTCCTCTATGATATGTATTGCCAACTTCAAAAAATACATCAGAGAAAACTATCTACAAATATCTTGAGCTTACTCAGGAATGAGAAATAAGGATTATAATCCAGAATGCACAGAATAGCAACCCACTAGTACACTGGGTGAGAGAAGGGTAAAGAGAAAATTAGCAAAAAGAGAGAGGCTTACAAAGTCTGTTAAGAAGCAGAGTTCATTGGTTCCAGAGGCTCAAAGCCAGAGTTGTAATCAATTTGTTAGTAGAGATGCCATTCCCTGGCAAGTGTTATTTTGAGGGTGTCTCATCTGAATTACTGCAGCCCTAAGAACGTGCAGTGGTGTGCGTTTCCAACGTGGGAGATGCATGCAGGATGTGAAAGGGCTTTTAGGGTTTTTCTGAGAAAGTTCTTGGAAATCGTTCCTCTCCCAGACATGTATACATTCTTATCTCAGACTTTTGCGCCTTCCTGGCCCTGTCTGAGTAAAGTGATTTCATCATGGTATCTGCAAATTATATAGTATGTTCTCAAGTTTGAACTGCTTTTTGTTTGTAGTTATTATAAAAATAAATTTATTTACGCTGGGCGTGGTGGGTCATATCTGTAATCCCAGCATTTTGGAAGGCCAAAGTAGGAGGATTGCTTGAGGCCAGGTGTTCGAGACTAGCATGGCCAACATAGTGAGACTCTGTGTCTCTTTAAAAAATTTATAGAATAAAATAAAAATATAGTTAATTATAGTTTTAATAATAACTAAAGACAGAAAATAACCAAAACTTGAAGGTGTATAAACTAATTGTATGTACATATGATATATAGGTTGACTTGAAATTTACGGATGTATAGACATGACTCAGAAATGTTTTTTAAAAACAAGTAAAAAAAATATTCCAAGTATGGACTAATTGCCCAGCAGAATTGTTTAAAGAAGGTCTGTCTCTGAATGGGAATGAAGTTGGCTTGGAGATGGCTGGGAAGGAGGATAAAAAGAAATCCTAGGATGATGAAAATATTCTACAACTTAATGGAGCTGTGAGTATATGCATTTGTCAAAACTCACAAAATTTAAATGTAAAATATTTGAATTATATTTGTAGGAATTTTACCAAAGAAAAAGTTCCATACACAAAAACTAAATATGTGAAAATATTAACTAAAAAGGGGAAATATATCTGGGGTGTAAATTTAAGAAATTAATGTTTTTAATATATTTATTTTATATTTTATTTAAATGATCACATGTGATTTTTACAATCAAATAATAAAATAAACCTGATCAAAATAGTCAAACAATATGCACCACCTGGAGAAAGTTCTTAATTTCATAATGAGTATTTATAAAAACTATAATAAAATATTCATCAATTGCTATTGTTCAATTGTCCCCTCCAAATCTCATTTTGAAACTAAACTGTTAATATAAGAGTGTCAGAAAGGCCTTTAAAAGGTGAATAGGTCATGAAGACTCTCTCTTCATGAATGTATTAATGCTATTATCGAAGTGTGACTTTTAATGGAAGTGGGCTCCTGATTAAAAAGGATGAATTTGACCCGATTTGTTCTCTCTCTGTCTTTCTCTCTTTCTCTCTCATGAGTTCTCAGCATGTGATAGTTTCCACCATGTTATGATGTAGCAAGAAGGCTCTCACAACCAGATGTATCCCCTCAATCTTGGACTGTCCAACTTTCAGAACCACAGAGCCAAATAAATCTCTTTTCTTTATAAATGACTCAATCTGTGGTATTCTGTTATAGCAGCAGAAAATAGATTAAGACATTAATGTTTTCAAGTTCATAAGAATTAAAATGAAGCATTTCATTTAACATACAGTTTCTGGCCAAGTTGCATATATCTATTTGATATTTTTTTAACAGTTGTTTGTTGGAGGTCTTCATATTATTTAGCATATTTGAATAACATATTAACCATGGAACATAGGATTCTATTCATATTTTAAACATACATTTTAAAATCATATAGCAGAAAGGGAATATATAGTCAGCATGACTATTTATGGTTGATTTTTCAATGTGATTAATACTAATTTTGCAAGATATTCAAAAACAAAACTTCTAAAAGTGTTTCAAACAAGAGCAAACTAAATTGATTTTGAAGGAAATCACTCAGAAAAATAATTAGGACTTTTATGATTTTCTGATATGTTTTTCCAAAGATATGTTTCATTTATTAACATTCAGTACATATGTATGTTTACAGATTGCTTCATTTATAGTAATCAAGTTTTTAAACCTCATAATTTTGATTGATAGACAAGTACTTTCCTTTCTTTCTAGTTTGTACACCTATTGACATACTTCATTATTAGCTTCAAATTGGTTTTGATTTTGCATAGCTGTGAAACTTATTTAAATAAGTTCATTATTTTCCTGCCAGGAGAAGCAAAATTTAATTTAATTAGAGGTCACTGCACTTCTAGATTGAGTTAATTAAAGATCTAATCAAGCCTCCTAGGAATAAGTAGATTGTCAGTTGGGGAAAATCATCACAAGGCAAAACTGTAAAATCTACATTAAGGTTAATAGTTTTTTCAACTAAAACTTCATGTTTCTTGACTTCTTCCAACTCTATAGCCTCTTTAAATACTGAAATGAATGTCAAAAAGCTTGCATCTGATTAATGTTCCCTAGTCACATTAAATACAACTTTATCAAGTCTTCCAAAAACAAGCAGGATTTAGGTCTTCAGTGTGTAGGGACCAAAGGAAAACTTCCCCTTGTCAAAACAGCAGGAGCATCGCCATCTTGGACAAACACCACCATTTTAGAGTCTCCCTAAATCTAGCCCCAAAACATCAGCCTAATGGCTAATGTCAACATGCCCATGAATCACAAGTGACATCTCTGACCAGAAACATTCCAACCCTGATATAAACCTCGCTCCAACCAGAAATATGCCAACCCTGAGATAACCTCCCCTCCAATCAGAAACATGCCAGCCCGAGATTACCTGCCCTCCAACCAGAGACATTTCAACCCCACAATAAAACTCTCCTCCACACAGTAACATTCCGAGCCTGAGATAAGCTCTCCCTCCCTAAACCCTTCAATACCCTTAGTCTGTAAGAGAGAAGGCTTTTGACTGAAATCGGCCAGAAACCCCTTTCATGTTTATTCTCTAAAATAAACCTGTATTTGACTGTTGAGCCACTTTTTCTGTTTCTTTCTTCTTTTTTTAACTCTTACCCCTCCACCCTCTGAAGTTTCATTAAAAATCAACTGACAAATGGCAGATTAATAGGACAAAAGGCAGATAAGTGTATTCAGGTACGTGAGTGGGTGAGAATCAGGGAGTGATTACCCTACCACACAGTGAGGTGCAGATGCTTATATACCCTTCTTATTCATGGTAAGAGAGATGGGGAAGTGTGAATAATTTTCGGAGGGTAGTACATGATTTTTGGAAGATTTCAGTGAACTTGAAGAGCATACATTGGCCTGGGACAAAGTCTGTCGGACCAGCAGAGCAGACAATGATTTGAGACAGAAATCTATCCAGGTGTGTTGACAAACTTCTGTCTTTCTTCCTGTGATAAGGGTTCAGTTAATGGAAACTCAGAATAGGGAACATAGATAATTGTTTTCTTCTTTGGAGGATTCAGACTTTAAGCAGATAAGAGGACTTGAGAGAATAACTTCATCTTGTGTTCTGAGAAAGACTGAGAGACTGGGTGGGGGAAGGAAGGGGTGGGTCCAGGGAGAAGGTCAGAGAGATTTTGAGGCTTTTTCTTCAGTTCAGCATGTCAACGTGTCATATTTGAAGGTAATAGTTTCTGAGGCTCAAATTATAGAATAAATGATTTTTAAACTAAACCAGGTAGATGTTAAATTACAGTCTCTGAGCACTCTTATGTCTCCTGATAATAAAACAATATCAGTTTTATTAATGCTAACAGTTGACAGTTTATAAATGTATAATAGCCCTATTAAAAATAGTATGTTTTAAATTTCATCTTCAATTCTATTTATGGGGTGCTATGTCCATGGGGAAATTTTAGGAAATGATGTAAAATAACGACTCAGTTATACCACTGAATGGTAAAGTGAGGGAGCGTAGAATGCACACAAAACTTCTTTTCAGGTGTGTTTAGGGCTGCTGGGATGTGAGGTGGTTAGTATCTTGGTATTTCACATCTGTTGTTCAGGCTTTACAAAACTTTCTTTCAAAGCTTTGGTAAATGCCCTCAGATAAACAGGTGTTTATAGGATATCCTTGTTTCCTGGTCAACACCTTCATTTTCACAGTAAACACTGCAAGGCTGTGTTTATTGTTAAACTTGCATTGTTATTTTTATAGACTTACCTCTTACATTTAGCTCTATTATCCATTTCGAATTAATTTTAATTGTGTATAAAATGTAGAGATTAAAGTTTTTGTTTTCATTTTAGTTTGGTTTCAACATTTTGCTTTTAATAAAATTTAAGAGCTACTAATTTGTTAGCTAAGAAATTATTGTATCACTTAAAACCTTGTTAGTTAAGTAGGACTTACACATGATAGACCAACATGAGATCCACTTACCCAGACATGGTGAAAAGGGCTGAAATGCCACTAAGAAGATAGCAAAGCCACTGGAGATTAACCACATCAAGATGCTGTTCCCTGGGACGAAGGGATTGTTGCCACCAAAGTCAAAAAGCTGAGGCCTCCAGGCACAAACAAAAATGTCCACAAGTGATCTCATTGTTCCCACCTACAATGAGATCACTTGGACTCGGGAAGGGGAACATCATACACCGGGGCCTATCATGGGGAGGGGGGAGGGGGGAGGGATTGCATTGGGAGTTATACCTGATGTAAATGACGAGTTGATGGGTGCTGACGAGTTGATGGGTGCAGCATGCCAACATGGCACAAGTATACATATGTAACAAACCTGCACGTTATGCACATGTACCCTAGAACTTAAAGTATAATAAAAAAAAATAAAATAAAATAAAATAAAATGTAGTATGAGGCACCATAAATGAAACTGGCTTACTCTAGGGGAAGAATGATTATTTAATAAAATGATGTTTAAGTTGAAAAAAAAAAAAATGTCCACAAGAGGCAGAAAGTAGGCTCTTTGTAGTATGAACTGGATCCATAGTTCAGCCCGTGACAAAAAAGTTGACCAAACCAGATACCAAGGCTGAAAAATATCTAATATTTTCCCTTCCTTGCATTTTGTTTCATTAGATATTTTTAAAAAACTAGTATTTTCTGATGTAAGCAATAATATTACGTTACTAAATTTTTATAAGAAATATAAAATAGTCAACTAATATCACTTATAATTATTTCAACCCAAAGCATTCATGTTAATATGACCTCACATATTATGTCAGAGTCTTGTTTTGTAAGAGCTCCTGACTAGACTTTAAACAGCACATAATTTGGTAAAAATGCTCTATAAAATAAAAATATTTATTGTAATTCTATTTTTTAAATAAAGATGTAAAATATAATAAATTTTTAACAAAATAGTTACCACATCACAATAACCCGATTACATTTATCTCTAAATATTTCATTTTGATGCTATTATGAATGAAATTCTTTTATTAATTTTATTTTTGAATCATTATGCTAATTTTAATTATTGAAAGTACTATGTTTTCATAGTTGAGCAAATTTTAGTAGTCTGTCAATAAATAATATATAACCCATATAACATAAATTTAACGGTAGATATCATTTTAAAATAGTAAAGATCTGAATTGAATAAACTTTATGTAACGTTATCCATAGTTCTGAGTAATGCTTTCTGCATGTATTCAAGATGAAACCAATGGACAAACTATTTCATTTGAGTGTGTGGATAAACCAGTAAATATGTATGTGTATGCATATGCATATTTGTATGCAATTACAGAATAATCAGTATAAACACAAATTTTACGAAGGAGCTCAAAGAAAAAAATAATTTATTGATTCATTTGTGATATGTCCTAGGCACTTGATTAAAAATTTAGAGTTTTCTTTATAGGGAGATAATTAATTCTATTACATTTATACATGTATATCATAGAGAGATATTACATTTTCTAGATTAAAAAAGTAATCTGGAATATTCTATTTAAAATGTTTAAAGAGAATAACACTTGTTTATGATAAGGCTCAAATAATTAGTTTTTATATTTACCTTTTTAAATGTTTTAAATATATATAACATTAGAAAATATAGTTAATTCAATAATGCTAATTTACATATAACCATTATTCATTTTATTGTCAGCAGCATCTTCTTTAAAAAGAGAAAATATTTTATAAAGTGAATATATTTTTAGCCTGATGAAACAATTAGCATCTGTATGTGATACTTGGATTATTAGAAACTCATTCAGTTTTTAAAAAATTATTTGCTTAATTGTGATTGATGCCATATCTCTAGGCACACGTCAAACATTAAGAAAGAAACTACTGCTGTTAAATATCATTTGTTAATTGGACAGTCAATTTTTCTCAAATTACTATAATGAACAGGGAAAGATCCACATCAAGGGTTCCTCCCCTTTTTAGAACAGATAGTGTAACTTCCTGATGTTGCCATGGCATTTCTAAACTGTCCTGGCATTGGTGGGAGGGTCTTTTAGGATGTTAGTGCATTATAAGCAGCATAAAATGAGCAGTGAGGAAGACCATAGGTCACTTCCGTCACCATCTTGGTTTTGGTGGGTTATGACTGGCTTCTTTACCACAACCTGTTTTATCAGCAAGGTCTCTGTGACCTGTGTCTTGTTCTGACCTCCTATCTCATCCTGTAACTAAGAGTGCCTTAACTTCCTGGGAACTCAGCCCACTAGGTCTCAGCTTTATTCTGTACAGCCCTTATTGAATATGGAATTGCTCTGATTTGAATACCTCTGATATTTATAAGCTTTGATCTGTATTCTAAATCAAAGAGTGTTAGCATATCAATCAGTATTTTTAGTGAATAGATAAATACATCCTATTTATAAACAATACAGGGTCACTTTTCAATGATATTATGATATATACAAAAATATAAATTGAAGCAGTTGCCCTGAAAATAGACACAACACAGGCATTCTTGTATTTTTATTTGTTTTGGGGCTTAGAAACCAATGCCCTAAAATATTTTGCTTTGATTTAGCCGTGCCAAAGCTTTTTTGGTGCCACTTCTGAATGAAAGAAACCTCAAGATCTCACTGACTCTCCTCCAACCATCTCTCCCAAAGAAGTTGAAGTTTCCTTATCTAAGATCTAGACCTACCAAGGAGAACAATTGTTTTTCCCTCTCCTCCCTGTAAGAACAAGAATGTAACCACACTTTAACAGATCCTTTCACAAGATAATGCATGTTAATATTTGTTCCCAGATCCATTGATTCTCTTTAATAATACACTCAACAAAATTCCTCTTCTCCCACCTCCCATAACCTATTTTGCCAGAATGGCATATAAGTTTCTGAAATCCCATTTGTGAGGTGGGCAATCACTCTGTGTTTCTTCTAGAGTATACATAATAAATATATTTGTATGCTGTTTATTCTATTAATCTTCATCTTGTCAATGACTTTTTTTTTTTTTTTTTTCAGCCAACCTTCAGAGGGCAAGGAGAACTTACCCCTTGCTCCTAAAATTGTCATGATGGAATATTATGTTTTGCTTTCTTCAATTTTTGCAGTATTTCAAAACAGATATTTCATTTAGAATTATTTTTCTGATAATTTTTTCAAATGACTTTTTTATTCCTTCAGAATGTAATGTACACGTACATGTCTTTCCCATTCATGCCTCCATCACTAAGATAGTATATCCTCATATCATTAAGTAATTACTTTATGTGAATATTCCTTGTCAATAGCTGGATTATATGATACTTAAAGATACTGACAACTTTCTATGACTTTACATGTAACTGCCTAATGGGTTCACCTTACCTGCTGTCTAGACAGAGCCAATTTATCAAGAAAGAGTCAGCTGTGTGCTGTGGAGGAGATGAGAGTTGTATTATTACTCAAATTGGTCTCCCCAAACATTTGGGGATCAGAGTTTTTAAGGACAACTTGGTGGGTGGGGTGGGAGTGCTGATCGGTTGGGTCAGGGATGAAATCACAGGAACTTGAGCTGTCTTCTTGTGCTGACTCAGTTCCTGGGTGGGGGCCACAAGATCAGAGGAGCCAGCTCACCGATCTGGGTAGGGCCAGCGGATCCATCAAGTGCAGGGTGTGCAAAATATCTCAAGCATTGATCTGATATATATATGTATATAATACATAATATATTGTGTATGAATTGTGTGTGTGTGTGTGTGTGTATATATACAGTATGTATATATAGTAGCAATGTTGTCCCCAGCAGCAATTTGGGGAAGGTCAAAAACTTGTACCCTCCAGCTAAATAAATCCTAAATCATATTTTCTAATCTTGTGGCTATTTTTGTTAGTCCTACAAAGGCAGTCTAGTCCTTGGGCAGGAAGGGGGTCTGTTTTCAGAAAGAGCTGTTGTTGTCTTTGTTTTAAACTGGAAACTATAAACTGAGTTCCTCCAAAAGTTAGTTTAGCTACGCCCAGGAAAGAACAAGGATGGCTTGGAGATAAGAAGTGAGATGGAGTTGGTTAGGTCAGATCTCTTTCACTGTCTCAGTTACAGTTTTGCAAAAGGTGGTTTCATACATAGGAAGAAATGTGATAAACACATAAAAAATAAATATACATAGAGGTAATCCCTTAGTTCTTTCAGTGTAGGGGCCCAAGTATAGGGGTCAAGGGAAAATTTCCTTTTTGCCCTCCAAAGGCTGGCTGAAAAATCAACAGACAAAAGGCAGATTAATAAAAGAAAAGGCATACAATATGTTTAAATGTGCATAACAAGGGAAATTGCAAAAGAATAATTACCCTATAGCCCAAAGAGTGCAGAAGCGTATATAATCTTCTTCATAGGGGAAGGATGTAAGGAGACAGGAGGCAGACATTACAGAAATGTGAGGGGTATGGCTGTACAGGATCATTGTGTAGATAAATTCCTCCAAGTAATCTCTTGGAGCTGTCTTCAGAAGAACAGATGAAAAGTCTATCTGAGTGATGACTGGGGATAACTCCTAGTCTTTTTCTCTTATCTGGTGATTGATCTTTCCTAGTTATTTGAAATAATTGTATTTCTTTTGAAAAGAGGTTTTCTTGGTCAAATAAGCACATTCCAGAGCTACTTCTTGCACTTTGGGTGGGAGAGGGAAATAAGGCAGGGTTTGAGGGACGTTGATTCTGAGACAGCATCTAAAGCCTCTTAGCATGTCAAAACCCCAGTGTTTGGAATATCACTTTCTGAACCCCAACAGAGGAAACTGAACATGAGCAACAACACTAAATGGCATATCTAAAAGAGACAAAAATTTAAGCTATAGATGATTATTTGGCAAACTAGTAGCTATAGATTACTAACATCATTTCGTACAAGTAGACTGAATTCATATAAAGTCCTTCAGTATCTTGCACAATATGATGGGAAGAAGAAAGTATTTTTTCCCCATGCCTAAAATTTATGTAATACTTTTCTCTTATAATTATGTGTTGTTCTGGAAGAAAATGCTTAGAAGTGGTTACTACAGCACAGTTATTATTGACTCCTGCTAGTAATATGTCATGGAGGCAAACGTAAGGAAGAAAGAATATTCGTTATTTTGTAATTTTTATTTTCTTAAGTCAGCATTTTTGGAAGTGTCTTTAGGATTATTTAATTAGAGGTATTATTTTTCTTGGGACCTAATATAAAGACACTGGATTTATTCTCGTGTTATTAAATGCGTATACCAAGAAACATTTTAATATGCAAATTAGAAGCAGTGCTATGTGTCTAGCATTGAATTAAACATTTTGTAATTTTTATATAATTTAATCTTTAAAAATGCAATTATCACAAAAGTAGACAGTGGCCATTTTTATTCCAATTTTCTAGATGAGGAAATTAGTGTTGAGGGGCAAATGAAAAGCTTTACAGTTGTTTGAACTCAGATCAGAAAGTTTTTTCTTTAAACTTCAAATTTTGCTCTTTCTATTATGTAATACTGCTTCCAATAGACGTATTAATATATGTGTGTTGGTGAATGCATTTGGGCACGCAGAACTACTACATTTAAGATAATATTTTATTCTTAAATGTTTCTCAGGAATTTTAAAGATATGCATAATTTTCAGAGACAGCATTTATGTTATTCATATTTGAGGGGTTATTATTACCAGCTTTCTTAGTTACAATTTACTGGGCACTAGCATTGTAATACTTTCTCAGAGAAAAATTGTTCTGTTAACTAAAAAGTAATTTTACTGTCAATAAGCGATAAGTGACACAGCCAATATTTATTTTATTCTACTTTAAATTTAGAAGTGAACTTATTTTCCCAAAGGAATGTCTCCTTGAAAAGTATGTTTTCATTTTAAAAATTACATTTGTACCTAAGATATTAATGTGGAAATTATGATATTAAATAACAGTTCTAAAATTGTAATGGGGATTATGATTTCATAAGAAGAAAATTATTTATGGAGGTAACATTATTGTTTAATTTCCCACAGGATCTCTACATCAGGACTGGTTTTATTAGATCCTAAAACAAGTCACCTACGTTCACTTTAGGATATAAAGTAATGTTAAATTAATATTGCAAAGCAGTTCACAGTGCGAGCAAAGACATCTGTTTATGTTACCATAAATAGTTATGAACTGAGGAGCTCAAATGGCTTTGCCAGCAAAGCATTGCCTCCTAATTTATTTTTATAGAAAATGGAAGCCTCATTTTTCATGATTGGGTAGTTTGCATTCAAATGTACAAATAACTTCAAATGCAATCACTTTTACACAGCATGTTTTATTGTAGAGCATAGGGTGAAATTGCTAATGGTCTTTTGTGGGGTAGTCATGTTCTCCAATGAAAATTTTATTTTATTTCATAATATTTTTAAACTTAATTTCTAAATTGAGATTCACTTCTTTAGAAAACAATGTAATAAATGTAAAATTAAGAAGGCTTTAATATAATGCGGATGTGTAAATTGAAAATTAAAATATGAATGTTCTGTCTAAGAATCCTGGAATTCTGCAAGTTCATTCTAGAGTGCTGAAACTGAAACTTTTTCTATAGGGTTTTTTTTTTTTTCTTTTTTTTTTTAGACAGGTCTTGCTCTGTCACCCAGGCTGGAGTACAGTGGCATGACTCGGCTCACTGCAACCTCTGCCTCCCAGGTTCAAGCAATTCTCTTTCCTCAGTCTCTCGTGTAGCTGGGATTACAGACACTTGCCACCATGCCCATCTAACTTTTGTATTTTTAGTAGCGACAGGGTTTCCCCATTTTGGCCAGATTGGTCTCGAACTCCTGACCTCAGGTGATCCCCCGCCTCGGCCTCCCAAAGTGCTGGGATTACAGGCCTGAGTCACAGCTCCCGGCCGGATTTTCTTTTCTTTCTGTTTTTTTTTTTTAAAAAAAAAAACAAAGAAAGTGGGAAATCTAAACTATTAAAAATACTTGAATTATTAAAATGTTACAGAGAGAAAATTTTCGGTGAATACAACATTTTAAATGATTGTTTTGCTGATTGAATATAATAACAGAAAACAGCACAAGTATTATATTTCCAGACATGTAACCTTAAATTTTGAAAAAGTTAATTCTTAATTTTTAGAAAGCAGAAATTGTAAATGTACGTGGATATTTCTATTTATCCTAACAGACATAAAATATAAATAAAGTATTTTCAACTCTAAATGTATGGCATTTATGCAAAATAATACTTGATCACATGAAGAATTATATCTAAATATTTATAAACATTTTAAGAACAAATGACTTAGTAATTTCACGTGAAATTACTTATATAATTGTAAAAAAGTATAAACATTGTTTCCTCATCCTTTGACTATTATAAATGTTAAAAAATAAATAAGCAGGGAGCCATGAACTTTGAGTTGTCTACATAACAAACCTTTGAGTTGCTACATAACAAACCGCAATCTGACAGTATGCAAAAAACAAAACAAAAACAAAAACAAAAACCTAATTTAGGAGTCTATATTTTATTAACAAATAGCTGGGTTTTAGACAATTACAAATAGCTGAGCTTCAGTCAATCACATGCAGCCAAGTAATCAGACTATACCCAATAAGGTAAATGCCTCATTACTCCATTCCCAAATAGGCAAACACCTAGCTATAGCCAACCATGTGATAAAAGTTTACTACACATATTGCTGGGTGAATCTCTCCTATCCGCTCTGGTTCTGACTGCTGCTTGATTCATGAATTGTTCCTTATTCAAACTATGCTAAGTTTAGTTTGTCTAAAGTTTCTACATGTATAAAATATATATATATATATATTTTATATTGAATACATATTAATACTATATGAATTCTGTATGTATAAAATACATATATATATATATGATTTTTTGAGACAGGGTCTCACTCTGTCACTCAGGCTGGAGTGCAGTGATGCAATCATGACTCACTGCAGCCGCAACTTCCCAAGCTCAAGTGATTCTCTCATTTCAGCCTCCTAATTTGCTGGAACTACAGATGTGCAGTGCCAGGCTCAACTAATTTTTTTTCAAAAATTTTGGAAGAGACAGGTTCTCTCTGTATTGCCCAGACTGGTCTTGAACTCCTGGGCACAAGTGATACTCCTGCTTCTGCCTTCCAAAGTGCTGGGGTTGCAGTTGTGAGCCACCATGCCTGGGTCCTGAAAAATACAATATTTATTTGAGAAAAAAGGAAATTATACAATGATATGTAGCAGGTCACGCATAATATTCATTGTTATTCTTCCTATCACAAAATATATATTTAGTACTTTGACATATTGAGTCTTAAGTACTACACATATTTTAGGATTTTTAATATCACAAGTTTGTGAGAACATGACAGTTTTCACATACTACAGGTGAGAAAACTGAAGCTTGAACATAAAAGAATATATATATATATTTCTCAATTTTTATATATGTGTATGTATATATTTCTCAATTTATATATGCATATTATTTAAGATTCAACCAGGGAAGCAGAAGTACCAGGAATGTTATGATATAAGAGTTATAGGAGTTAGACTTTAATCATTTTGGAGATGGTTAAAACACATATCGAACGCTGTTGTCTCTGCATTTGGTGGGACTCCTGAAATCTATGAAAGTCAGGAGAGCTGACAGTCATGAAGAAAATCTGAGCATGGAAACCAAGAACATGAGAGAGGAAGTTGGAGACCATGAGGACAAACTAGGATGTTTTGTTCCGTTTGTCCTCTGTTTTTCACAACTTCCAACCTCAATAATGCGAACAACTTGCACATGAACTGCTCAAAGCTAAGGACAACACAAACATAGAAAGAGGGCAGTAGACACGAAGTCCTAGCTGCTCTCCTTCATTAATAAGGTGAGCCAATTAAAAAGTCAATCAATAAGCTAAGTATCAATTCATGGGAGGTACAATGTTGCTTGTCTCTCTAAATTAATCTACAGAGCATAAAGTTGCTTCAATATTACCTTCAAATCTCATGCAAAATGGTGTTAATGGCTAATTTTACCATAAACTATGGAGAAAAAAATTCTGCAAAAATGTAGTTCTAGCATGGTTAAGACAACAAACTAAATAACCGCACTCTCTTTATTCATTTTTACTTATATCCAGACGTTACTGATTTCTTACACTTTCATTTTCTACTTCTTTAAACACAAAGTTGAGATAAATCTTTCCTTTTAAACTTATAGTGTTACATTTTATAGAGATTGCTGAAATGAAATAGTTTGTTCAGTATTATAAACATGTTGCTTTTATTGCAGACTTTTAGAATTATTACTTACCAATTGGGGAAATATAATAAAATCAATGATCTCCTTAAATACAGTATCTTTCAATATGTATCAGAAATATTTGAATAATATTTGATAGCATATTAAATCTTTCACAAGAAGAGAACAGATGATGCAACTCTGGCATTTTAAATAGTTTCAAAAATAAAAATTACTTCATACTTTATAACGACTGAGTCCACTTGATTGTGCTACTAGAAAGTTACTTTGTTATGTATGGCAAATTAATCTGAGTGCTAAATCACACAAATAATACATCAACAATAATAGTTTATAATTCTTTTGTGGAGTAATATTTCTAAATCAAGAAATGTATTTATACTTTTCCCCATATCCAAAAAAGAAGTTTTCAGATTTCACCACAGAAGACATAGAGTTTTTGTTTGTAAAACTTTATATTGTTTCGATAATCCATTACAATACCTACAAAGACAACACAAAATATAATAGCAGATGTCAACCTTGGAATAAGACAAATATGAGTTATATGTGTGAAAATAAATACTAATTATAACATCTAATGGAGTTGGATTTATAAACATACTCCTGGATAAATCGGTAATACCATTTACATTGCCAAATGATAGTACCATTATAAAGATTGAGAAATTATAACACAAGTTTATTGATATAAACATTAGGTTTACTTTCCAAAAATAAAAATATCACCTCTTCCACCCATTCACGCTTAACCACCGCACACCCATATAACACTTAATTTTAGACTCAACCAACTTAATTCTACATCTGTCATCGTAAGTGTCTATTTATTTTGATTCATAGACTCCAAATTAAATGAGTTCGAGTTTAGAAGAAAAACAACACACCGTGATATACTTATTTCTTTGGGGCAAATTATTTTCTTGGAAGCAAAAGCAGAAAGAGTGTATCACAAGCAATGCATCATGAAAGGCTCAAACTTTCGAGTACTATTCCCTTAGAACAGAAAGACTACTATATATATATTTACTATATATATACTATATATATATAGTAGTCTACAATATACAAGACTACAAGACTACAAATATAATTTGCTATAATTTGCTTTACTAGGACAGGCAAAAAAACCTGTAAACTAGAATCCCATGTAAATCTAGCAAAACTTTGCCCAGTAAATATTGAGCAAAAACTTATAAACCCAAATTTTAACAACAAACTTACATTAAAGATCAAAAATTTTCCTGGTACGAAATGGAAATGGACCATGTTTGAGACATTGAGAAACTATGCAGACCTTTTGAAAAACTGCCTGAAGTGTGTCTGTGTGTTTGGGTGTACGTGTGTGTGTATACTTTTAATAATGTATCAGATCATAATACAATCAGAGGAACCAGATGGACACTCCTACCATCAACAAAAATAAAACAGTATGAAATTTTTAAAAAGTAATAACTATTCTCAGACATCGAAAATCAAATAATGGTCAGTGGTCATTGAAAGGACTGAATTTAACAGAGAAAGACCTTAAATTTTCTGGGCTTTATGGCTGGAAAAACATTAACAGCAGGGAGCCAGAAGGAGTATCCCAAGCAATAGTCTTGTTGAGTCTTCAAGATAGTGATCTAATTTTAGGAGAGATCATTGCATGTCTGCAAATTTCAGGGCAGAGGTGCAGAGAAGAGGGAGATTCAGGAAAAGAGCTCCACTAGTTGACATAAAGTTCTGTTAAAAAAATTTTTTTGAACACTGTGACAAACAAATATGAAAAACAACACAAATTTTGACAAAAAATGACCTGAGAGAGTTTCTCCATAGCTTGAATGTAACTGATTTTCAATAAACCCCAAGAAAATTCAGTACTACTCTGTGACAGCCATGCCTTAATATTAGGACTAAACGTTCAGTAATATATAATGTATTCCAGACATTTCTTAACAAAGCTTAAAATAAGAAAGAAAGCCTAATATTCTTTAAAAAGAGACATATATCCAGACACTGTATAAGATAAAATTAAATATGTATGCTATCCAAATACTAATGAATATGCCAAAAAGCAGGAACATGCAATCATATGTAAAAGAAAAGAATATCAGTCAATAGAAAAAGATCTAGAGATGATGGAAGCAATATAATATTTTAGGAAAGATATTAAAACTGATATTATCATTATGTTCAAATAGGAAAGGAAAAGCCTAAACATTGTGAGAAGAAAAATGGAAAATATAAAAAAGAAACTTCAAGGATGGAAAGTATAATATCAAAATGTAAAAAGGAAACTATAGTATCAAAATGTAAAAAAAAAATATATATCACTAGAATAGGAGTTATGGTAAATCAATATTGTACAAGAAAATCTTACAGAATTTGAAGACATAATAAAAACTAGGGAAATGAAACGTAATGAGGAAAAAAAGACAGTATTAACTAATTATTGGTTCCTACGGGATAATAACAAGTAGTCTAACAAAAGTTTATTGGGAATACAGAAGGAGAGAGGCTGGAAAGCATAAATATTTAAAGAAATTACAGACAAGATTTTACCAGATTTAATGAAGTTAGGAACTCACATATCTAGGGAAATAAAAAAACTCAAGTAATATAAACACATAGAAAATAATAATAAGTCACATCATAACCAAATTTCAGAAACCTATAATAAAAAGAAAATCTCAACACACAAAAGAAAATACACACTGTATATAGAAGAACAAAAAAGACACTCTCTAATGGACTTCTCTTCAGAAACTATGAAACTATTGAAGAATGCTTCAATTCTTCAAGTGCTAAAAACAAAAAAAAAAATATCCTCACCCAAGATTTATAGGGCTGCCCATGCTAACTCACACCTGTAATTTCAGAACTTTGGGAGGAAGAGGTGGATGATTGTTTGAGCCCAGGAGTTCAAGGCTAGCTCTGGCAACACAGAGAGATCTTGACTCTGTAAAAATTAAATTAAATTAAATTAAATTAAAATAGTATATATATGAACAAACTGTTTTAAAACTTTTATTTCAAATGATATAATAAAATGAATTGTAGGTTTATGATATATTTAGAAAAAAGTGCTGTAAACACACATATGGGAGTCAAAAAAAGAAAAGCATATTTTTTTGATATTCCATACATTATACTTAAAGTAGTTACATTATTTTATGTAGCTTTTAATAAATTAATGGAATTACATTTAAAGGAATATTTTCCAAATTTAATTAGATGTAGCTACAAAAGAGCACAGAATATAATTCATAGCTGTAAATGTTTGAATTAAATATAAAAATAAATACACGTCTGTATTGAATGATCTAAAATCCTAGTGGGAAAGCAAATAATAATAATAATAAAAGAAAAATTTTAAACCCCCAAACTAATTTTTGAAAAGATCCATGCAACTAATATTTTTTTTTCCTAGGCTGACCAAAAAACAAACAAGAAAAAAACACAAATAACCAATAGCATAAATGAAAAGTAAAGAAAACTATAAATCCTATGGACATCAAATAATAATGATAAAATTAACATTTTGCAAATAAAGTCAACCATTTTGATAAAATGACCAATTATTTGAAAGAAATAAATTATCAAAGCAGATTTATCAAGAATTACTTGTATTTCTATACAAAATAAGTGTCCCATAAAAACACTAAGAAAAAACAAAACAAAACACTAGGTCTAGATTACTTCCTTTGTGACTTGCATTCAATTTTAAGTAGTGACTAATGTCTATCTCACGTAAACTTTTACAGAAAATACAGGAGAAGAAAATACCATCATTCCATAAGGCAAACTTTAGCCTAATACCTAAAGCGGATAAACCAATAATATAAAAAGTAAACTACAGTCAACACTGAACAACATGAGTTTGAACTGCATGGGTCCACTTTCACGCACTAGTTGGTTATAAACCTATATTATTTTTAAAGTTCTTAAAGTTTACGTTAGTAATTAGAACTAGTAAACTGGTAGCCTTTCTTTTCCTTTATATATATTGTAGGAA
>NW_012101821.1:3840616-3874514 GCF_000951045.1 Mandrillus leucophaeus | reverse complement strand
TTTTTTTTTTTTTTGAGACCAGGTCTCCCTCTATCCCCTGGGCTGGAGTGCAGTGGTACAATCAGCTATTTATTTATTCATTCTTCTTTTTTGTGTGTGTAAAGACGGAGATTCACTATATTGCCTAGGCTGGTCTTGAACTCCTGGCCTCAAGTAATCTTCCTGCATCAGTTAGACTGTCAAAAGTGTTGGGATTACAGGCATGAGTTACCACACGGAGCAGTAAAGTGGTATTCTTGATTTACTATTAAAAATGTGAGGCCATTCTAACATTTTAGCTCCAACTTTACCTTATCCGATTAGTGTGCTATTGCTACTGGCTAGTTAAAGTCTGTATATATTTTACATCTCTAAAATATCATTGTTTTATATGTCAGCATTGATTCGGATTTACTCATTCACTTAACCTTCACATTTCTTTTAATTCCTTCATCCAAGAATGAGCTTCTTTCTGAGTTTTCTTTCCAAAGGTCTGAAGAATATTTTGATATTTTGCATTTCTGGTGCAGTTCTCCTAATAAAAACTCTATCACTATTTGTTTAATTTTGTGAAGATATTATTAAGATCCACAAAATTTGTATTTCAGGTCTTTGGCTTGCATTGTTCTCATTGAGGAATAATCTCATTCTTTCTTCCTTTGTTGTCCCTTTGAGTGTAATCTAATCTTTTTTCTCTTGGCTGCTTTGAGGTTATTTTGCCTTTATGTTCAGAGTTTTACCATGATGTACCTCAATGTAATTTTATGCAGGCTATTTGTGGCTCATGGAGCTTCCTCTTTCTGTGGCTGACTTTACCATCAGATGAGAAAAATTTCAGTCGATATATTTTTAAATATTTCTCTACTTCCATCATTCTCTTGTCTCTTTCTGAAATTTCAGTCAAAGATATTTTAAAAGTTTTTAGTTTATTGCTTAAAATGTTTACATGCTCTTTTGTATTTTATATGCAAATACAAATTTGAACTGCTTGGATCCACTTATATGCAGATTTTCTTTCATCTCTAGCATGCCTGAGATGGCAAGACTAACCCTTGCTCTTCTTCCTCCTCAGCCTACTCAATGTGAAAATGATAAAGATCTTTATGGCGACCCACTTTCATTTAGTCAATAGTGAACATATTTTCTCATCCTTGTGGTTTTTAAAAGAAAGTCTCATTTTCTCTAGCTTACTTTATTGTAAGAATATATTATGCAGTACATGAAACATATAAACTATTTGTTGACAGTTTAAGTTATTGGTAATGCTTCCAGTCAACACTAGACTATTTGTAGTTAAGTTTTGGGGAAGTCAAAAGTTATATACGAATTTTCAGTTGTGCTGGTAGTTGGTGTTCTTAGCCCCTCCATTGTTCAAGAGATGACACTAATATATATACTAATATTCCTCTTGAATATACAAAAAATCACCCCCAAAACACCATAATGAGTGGTATAGAACATGCGTCGTACACCATGACCAAAGAGGTGGTCATTTCCAAGAATGCAAGATTAGTTTAACATTTGAAGATCAACTGGTATTGCTTGTCATGCTAAAAAAAAAGGAGAAAAAAGTATGAGCATTTTGAAATTTGACAATATTTAGTAAATCACTATGAAAAAATTATCTGTAAACTAGAAATAGAAATTTCCTTAATCTGTAATTGTGCAGCGATGAAAACCTCCATCAATCATTATGCTTAATTGTGAATGACTGAAACCTTTTCTTTATTTAGGTAAGAAAATAAGGAAGCTTGTCTGATGTTACCACTTTTATTCAATATTGCACTAGCAGTTCTATACAGATTAAATAAGATAAAGTAGCGTGTCTATAGTAGAAGGTGATACAATTAGACATGTGGATACTGTGGGTATTTACTAAAGACATGAGATAAAACCTAAATGATGTAAGATAGTTTACAGAAAATCAATTCAATTTCTATAAAATAGCAATGAGAAATTGAAATTGACATTAAAATGCAGACAACCTTCATGTACATTCTTGACTGCACAAACTTCTTCAGTTACCACAGTTTAGTTAAATAAATCTAGCCTCAACAATCTACTACCATTATATATATGTGTGTGTGAGTGTGTGTTTACATATATATCTACATATACACAGTCATATGTATGCCTGTGTGTGTGTATATAATCAGCTTACAAATATATATGTATATATACTGTCAAATGTATTTATACATTATTTATAAGTGTATATATACCATCAAATATATTTATATATACATTATTTATAAGTGTATATCTACTGTTAGCTTACAAATCACTATGTAAAAAAAGATCATTACCAATGACCAAGAATCTGAAACATTACTTATTTCAAAGTCTGTTGGTGATTGGTCATTGTGCATCTGTCAGTTCATTCACAGACAGCATAATATATAGTTATGTTGTCATATGCCTTCTGTCACCTGGTAATAAATCCACTTGATATTTCACAAAATTGGGTAACGAAAGTATAGTATTTACCATTTCAGATGAAAGTACAGCAAAATAAGTAGCAATGCTGAAAATGAAATTTAAAGAAAACACAAATGAAATTATAGAAGAAATGCCTTACTGTTAGAATATTCACAGTGCCACCATTTTAAGGATACCAGGTATGCATCCAGTGAAGATGAAATTATCACCATAAATATTAAAAGAAGTTGTGACTGAAAGGATGATGTTCCTTGCCTGGTCTGACTTCAGTTTTGTTTATAACTAGCTGGTCACAATCAGTTACAGTTTTCTTTTTTCATTCTCAACTCCCATTGCTTCACTTGACTAGCCTTAAACAAATTTATACACGTTTATAAATTTACAAATCACATCAAATTGTGCAGTTTAGAGATGCATTTTATTATGTATATATTAGGTCTTAAAACACTTATTTAATAAAATGAGTATGTCAACCAAAAGATCAAATGTACTACAGCATAAACTCTTAGCCCCCCAAAATAAATGATCTCTAAAAAGTATTGAAAGCACAATATTAATATTTTGAAATATTAAGTATACTCAGCAAGATACATCATATAATCTTTATATAAAAGACCCATATTGGAAAACAAAATAAAACAAAAATAAACCTCACAATTAAAGAAAATTTTATTTATTTATTTTTATTTTAGTTATATAGAGAAAATAAGGCAAGCACTATTTAAACTATTTTTGATAAATTTTTCACAAGAAAATGAAGAGCTTTAATGGTCAATGTTTTTAATACTTTAAATTACATTGTACTACCTCTAGGTCTTTAAGGAATAGCCGCACTGTCTTCCACAATGGTTGAACTAATTTACACTCACTCCAACAGTGTAAAAACGTTTATTTTTCTCCACAACCTCACCAGCATTTGTTGTGTGTTGACTTTTTTATAATAGCCATTCTGATTGGTGTGAGATGGTCTCTCATTGTGAGTTTGATTTACATTTCTCTAATGATTAGGCAAGGATGACGATTTTACGATGAATAAAATGATCTCTTTTCATGTGTGATATTGAGCATTTTTTTCATATGATTGTTAGCTGTATGCATGTCTTCTTTTGGGAAGTGTCTGATCATGTCTTTGCCTACTTTTTAATGTAATGGGATTGTTTATTTTTTTCTTGTAAATGTGTTTAAGTTTCTTATAGAAGCTAGATATCAGGTTTTTGGCAGATAGATAGATTACAAAGATTTTCTTCTCTTCTGTAAGTTGTCGGTTTACTTTGTTGATAGTTTATTTTGCTGAACACAACCTGTTTAGTTTAATTAGATCTCATTTGTCAATATTTGCTTTTGATGCAATTGCCTTTGGCGTCTTTGTTATAAAATCTTTGCCCTTGACTATGCCCTAAATGGTATTGTCTAGGTTTTAGTCTAGGGTTTTCACTGTTTTGGGTCTTTAATGCCTTTTGAGTTGATTTTTGTATATGGTGTAAGGAAGAAATTTCAATTTTCCTCATATGGCTAGCAATTTCTCCCAGAACCATTTATTAAACAGGGACTCCTTTCCCCATTGCTTGTTTTGGTCAGGTTTTTTAAAAATCAGGTGATTGTAGGAGTACAGTATTGTTTCTGTGTTCTCTATTCTGTTCCATTGGTCTATGTGTCTGGTTTTGTATCAGTACCATGCTGTTTTTGTTACTGTAGTCTTGTAACGTAGTTTGAAGTTGGGTAGTGTGATTCCTGCAGCTTTTGTATTTTTTTCCTCAAGATTGTCTTGGCTATTGGTTCCATATGAATTTTAAAATAGTTTTTTCTAATTCTGTGAATAATATCAATGGTAGTTTACTGAGAATAACATTAAATGTATACATTGCTTTATGCAGTATTGCCATTTTCATGATATTGATTCTTCCTATCTGTGAGCATGGAATGTTTTTCATTTGTCAGTGTCATCTCTGGTTTGTTTGAGCAATGGTTTGCAGTTCTCTTTGAAGAGGTCCTTCACTTACCTTGCTAGCTGTATTCCTAGGTATTTTATTCTTTTTGTGGCAATTGTGAATGGAGTTCATTCGTGATTTGCCTCTCAGCTTGCCTGTTGTTGGTATATAGGAATGCTTGTGATTTTTGCACATTGATTTTGTATCCTGAAACTTTGCTCAAGTTGTTTATCAGTTTAAGAAGCTTCTGGGCTGAGATGATGGGATTTTCTAGATATAGAATCATATCATTTGCAAACAAAAGTAGTTTGACTTCTTCACTTCTTATATGAATACCCTTTATTTCTTTCTCTTGCCTGATTGTCCTGGCCAGAACTTTCAATACTATGTTGAATAAAAGTGATGAGACAGCGCATCCTTGTCTTGCACCGACTTTCAAAGGGAATGCTTTCAGTTTTTCGCCATTCAGTATGATATTGGCTGTGGGTTTGTCATAGATGGCTCTTACTACTTTGATGTATTTTCCGTCAATATACATTTTATTGAGAGTTTTTAACATGCATGGATATTAAATTTTATTGAAGGCCTTTTCTGCATCCATTGAAACAATCATGTGGTTTTTGTCTTTAGTTCTGTTAATGTGATGAATCACATTTATTGATTTGCATATGTTGAACCAGTCTTGCAGCTCAAAGATGAAGCTTACTGTATCATGGTGGATTAGCTTTTTGATGTGCTGATGAATTCACTTTGCAAGTATTTTGTTGAGGAATTTTGCACTGATGTTCATCAAGCACATTGGTCTGAAGTTTTCCTTTTTTATTGTATCTCTGCAAGGTTTTGGTACCCGGATGCTGCTGGCCTCATAGAATAAGTTATGGAGGAGTCCTTTCTTTTCAATTTTTTTTGGAATACTTTTAGTATCAGTGATACCAGCTCTTCTTCACGCCTCTGGTATCCCATTATTGGGTGTATGCCCAAAGGAATATAAATTGTTCTGTTACAAAGAAACATGAACTGGTATGTTCATTGCAGCACTATGCACAATAGCAAAGACATAGAATCAACTTAATGTCCATCAGTGATAGTCTAGATAAAGAAAATATGGTACATATACAACATGGAATAGTATGCAGCTATAAAAAATGAGATCATGTCATTTTTAGGGCCTTGGATGGAGCTGGAGGCCATTATTCTTAGCAAACTAATGCAGGAACCTATATGTGGTAAATGAATGATGTGAACACATGGACATATGTGGTGGGGGAGTTGAACAAAACACACTGAGGCCTGCTGGAAAGAGAGTAGGAGGTAGGAGGAGGAAGAGCATCAGAAAGAATAGCTAATGGATTCTAAGCTTGATACCTGGATGACTGGAAGATGTGTGCAGCAAACCATCATGGCACACATTTACCCATGTAACAAACCTGCACATGTACCCCTGAATTTAAAATAAAAGTTGGAAATAATAACAATAATAATAAAGAAAAAGAAAGATTTTCTATTTTTTGGCCACCTCATCCAACATCCTACCTGAGTACACTCACACACACAGTTAAAAAACAAAAAATTACATTGTACAAAGTAAATGTTGTTTTTTAAAAAATTTCTGTAGACATTCATAACCTACAATAGAATTGATTACTGATATAGGCAGTCATCTCTCATTATCAATTGGTTTCAGGACAACCCCCCACCATACTTCACCCGCCTCCTACAGATATCGAAATCTGGGAATGCTCAAGTCCCTTATATAAAATGGTATATTGTGCCACTGTTCTCCAGCCTAGGCAATAGAGCAAAACTCTGTCTCAAAAGAAAATTGTGTAGCATTTGCATCTAACCTTCTGTAGGTTTTGAATTATCTCTAGATAATTTATAATACCTAATACTATGTAAGTGCTATGTAGCTAGTAGTTATACATTTTTATTTGTATTATTTTTTATTACTGTATTGGTTTTTATTTGATTTTTTTAAATTTTTGATCTGAAGTTAGTTGAATTCTCAAATGCAGTACACATGGGTATAAAGAGCTGACTGTACACACATACACACACACGTGTGTATATATATATATGCAAAATGTAAAAAAGTAAAAATACTTTTATATCGTGGCAACATTTTTAAAGGGCACAGAAACATTTTGATTTCATTATTATAGTTATAATTGTTTCAATGATTACTGAGATTATTTTAAAACATTTAAGCTTGCACATTAATTTAAAGTTGGAAATATGTAATATGTAGTCAAAATAATTAACAACATTCTTGTGAGATCTATTGTTATGAGCTGAATTGTATTCCCAAAATTTATAGGCTAAAGCCCCTAAATATCCATCGCTTTAGAATGTTACCATATTGGGAGGTAGGGCTTTTAAAGAGATAATAAGTGAAAAGGAAGCCATTTCATTAAAGGATGGCTTTGTGAATATACAGCAAGAGGATGATCATTTTCAAGCCTCAGCAAGAGATGCCTTAGAGGAAACCAATTCTGCTAGTGCCTTAATCTTACACTTCAAGACCTCCAAAAATGGAAAAAACTAAGTTCCTCTTCTTTAAGTCCCTCAGTGCTTGTTATTTTCTTATTGCAGCCTTAGCAAACTAATATACCTATACATTGAAAAACAAAACATTGTGGATAGAAATTGAACTTGAAATCAGTTTGATGTATTCAATCTTCTTCAATACAAAAATTTCATATTAAGATATCAGTTCTCTCCAAATTGACCTATAGGTTCAATGAAGTCTTAAGCCAAATCTAAGCTAGCTATTTAAAAATAGAAATTGACAGTTTAACTTTTAAATTTGTATAAAAATGCAAAGGATTTAAACAGCTAAATCAATTTTGAAGAGAGTTACTAAGTTGGATAAACTTTTATTACCTGAATTCAAAACATAATAATGATTCTTTAACCAAGATAATGATATGCTTGCATAAGCACAGACATTTAAATCAACAGAATAGAATTCAGAAATTTATCCATGAACACAGCCAATTAAATTTAAAGAAATAAAACATCAAGGTAACTGACTAAGAAGTGCTATTCTTCTTAACAAATTATACAGAAAAATCTGATAAATATGTTGAAAAAAAGAATCTCAACTTTTACATCAAACAATATACAAAAATTAGTACAAAATAAGTCAAATACTGCAGTGTAAATGTACAAACTACAAAAGGTCTAAGAGAAAATATATTTGTGACATTGCAATATGCAAACACCAGACAGAAACAAACATGAAGCGTAAAGTTGCCAAAAAAGATAAAATCGAGTTCATAAAAAATTTTTAAAAAGTGTTCTGTATGAAAGGCACCATTAAGAAAAATGAAAAACAAACCAGATACTGGGAGGGAGTATTTATAAAACATACATTTGAAAATGGAATGACAAAACAGGAAAGATTATTTTATTCACAAAAGCAAAACTGTAGAAGCTATCCAAATATGTAGTTATATTTGAGATATTTATTCAGCAATTTAAAGAACAAACTACTGGTAAACCACCTGTATGCAGTTTCTCAAAAGAACACTATCCTTAGAAAACAAAAGAATAAAATGCATAAATACTAAATTTCTATTTATATCTACCTATTGCCTATGATTACCTTCTTTTTTTCTATTAACTATCTCATTCTAAGACATATATCATCTACTTTGATTAAATGTTAGTCACTAAAATATTATGACAATATTTTAGTAATTATTAAGGTAGTGTTAACACATGTATATAAATTTATAAATTCCATCAAACTGTACAATTTAGGAATGTATTTTGTCTTGTATATATTCGATCTTAAAGTATTTAATCTGAAAAATGAGAATGTCAGCCAAAAGAGCTAATGTACTGCGATATAAACTCTGACCCCAAAAAAGAAATAATCTCTAAGAATAATTTGAAATACAAAATTACTAAATTATAAAATATTAAGTATACTTACCCTAGAACATAAAGTATAATAAAAATAAAAAATAAAAAATAATTAAAAATTTTTAAATAAATACTACATGATACTCAAAAAAAAAGATACACAACATACCTTTATGTAAAAGAATTGCCTATGTTTTGCATCAATTTACCTGATCTCCATATATTCTACATCTTACGATTCTGATTTTCAGAATTCCACTGAAGTGACTCATGTCACCGTTACCAATTATCTAAATTTACTAAACACAGTACATATTAGGTCCTCATGCTGCTGAATCTCTCATTAAACCTCAAAGATTCATTTGGGTTTTCTCCCTTTCTATATTTTAACTACACTAGTGTTATATAAGGCCAAGATTTTCCTACCAAATACTAAAATACATTCCAGAAATATAAAGACACCATAGTTTCAAATAACTTTTAAACACTTTAAGCAACTAAGCAAAATTATTAGCAGACAATTTTAAGAGTTTAAGTTCTTGCAGTTATTGAAAGAAAGTCCTATTAAATTATGCGTAAAAATTGATTAAACAAAGTGTGAAAACTCTTCTATTATCACTACAACACTTGTTCCCATATCTAGAACTTCTAGGAATAGCTGTTTAAGTAAAAATAATACATGTTCAGTAACATATCATCAGCAGGCCATCCACTCACTCTTCAAAATAAATAGTGATTTTTTAAAATGAACTATATCATGAATACAATAAACAGTTTGTTTTATATGCCTGGGAATTTTCAACCTCTGGTCACACCACTTTTAAATTGTGACATCAAATAAATATACAGAGATGGAAAAACACTATTTCCTTTTTTCCTTCCTTCTTTCTTTTCTTCTTTCCTTCCATCTCTGTGCCTCTCTGTCTCTCTATTTGTAGCAAGTGGCCAGCAAGATACAATTCACCTTTTTTAAGGATTGGAACATTGTCTTTAAAATGTATATGGTTTGCATGAAATAAATAAATGTACATGGTTTGCATAAAATATATCTGCCTTTGGGATTCTAGACAAGAAAGAACCTTCTAGGTGGCAGCTTTTCCAAAGTTATTGTAAAATTCCCTGAATTAACACGCTGTCTAATTTCATTACTTGTTGCTATTGCTGAATACAATAAACTGGGTAATTCAGAAAGAAAAGAAATGTATTTCTTGTGGTTCTGGATACTGGGAAGTCCAAGGTTGAGGGGTTTCATCTGGTGAGGAACTTCCAACTGCATCATAAAGATGGCAGGGGACATCACATGAAGAGAGGCCAAGAGCATGTGTGCACCTCAGGTCCCTTTTTGGCTTTTTATAAAATTGTAACTCCCATTATGGGGGTCTCACCCTGATGACCTTATCTAATCTTAATTACCTTCCAAAATCTCTACTTTCAGTCAACATATGAATTTGACAATTAAGGTTTTAACACTTGAAATTTGGGGGACATATTCAAACAAAATTACAGGGTAATTCAAGATGGTAAAGGATTAAACCTGTTTCTAGCACTTGTGTTTGTGTTTGAACTTGTGAATCAGTAAAGGTTACTGTCTCATAATGACTCTAACATGGACACTTTAGATAAATATGCGTACATTTAGTTTCGTTAATGGGAATCTGTGGTAATGGTTATTAACAAGGTCATTTGATGCATAGGAGAGTACAAATGAGTAAAGAAACTGATAGAACATATGGAGGCTCATATGGTTGTCATTTACAATTTAATTATGCAAAATAGGAGCTGTGTATGCTACTCTGTAATAATACTTTTATTAACCGGAAGCTTTACATAAATTATGCAACTTTTAGTACAGGAATGGCACTAAAAGTGAAGGAAACATTTTATATTAATAAGCTTTAGTGATTCTATGTAGAATAAATATATACATAAATTTGATGAACTAAATTAGGTGATTAATGATATTGCTTCCTTAAAGTTTTACTTAACTATTTATCTATGTCTGTTTAATGAGAGGTAACATAAATGTAAAATATTTTCCTGAACAAAATACATGCCTATCAGATGTTATCATTTCTAGAAGAAAAAATAATTCTTGTTCTAATAAATAAAAGTATAAATACTTTACAAGTTATTACAAAATGTTATCATCTTGGTAGATCAATTTAATTATTTGTTGTAATTATTGTTAGTATTATTACCATATTAAACAAAATTATTTCTCTAAGTCTATAGGTAAACTGCTATGTTTTTAAGAATATTAATCAGACTTAATTAATGCTAATGATGATATGTTGGGGAAACCACCCAGACAAATTATTCTAGATAATTCATTTCTAAAGAAATTGTCATTTAGTATGTAACCAATTTAGCAATCTGTATTTATAGGACACAGAATTCACTGACTTTTATGTTGTTTCAAGCCATGCTAACTGCCTGATTTATCTGTAAATTTACTATATCACAAATTTCAAGTTGCTTGATGCGGTTAAAAATATTATTTACAATTAACATTTTATTAGTATAACATAACAATCATAATAACTGTTCAACTGCCAATACCCTTAAAATATAGCATAAAATTTCTTAAATGACTGTTAATATATAATATTAATGATAGTAGTATATGAATGTTAATAAATATTGCTTATTTTATGTATAAAACTGTTAAATAATACAAAAATCATATACATTTTGTATAATAATACTCTATTGTCATTTACATTTCCTGTTGTTCTTCATGGGATATCAGGTTAAATATAAATAAAATGTATTAATAATTTTATTTCAATTAAGTAGTTCCAAAAATACTCTTTTTTACATCATTTTGTTTATCAATATAATTTTACCTAAATATATAAAAATTCATTGACACATATGGAAGTTATTTAAAATTTGAAGTATTGCAATTGAAAAAGATATGAGAAAAAAACACTATCTTCTTCAAAATTGATCTTAATTAACAGGACACTTGAAAGTTACATCTGATGATAGCTAATTATGCCCTCATTGATTTGACCTATTTCTCATTACTTTTTGAACTGTTCTCCTTTATTCCTCCATGTCTCACAACCCATCTTAACAATTCGTGAATCTGGTACTCATGCCTGGTAAATATGCTTTAAAATATCAAATTATTAGATTACTTCCAGTAGCACAGCTTATTTAGGTAAGTAGGCATTTTTGGCATTAAAGAATATCTTTAGTGGTTTCCAAATTAAACTCAAAGTCTAAGAAGAGAAGTTATATTTTCTCCAAAGGTTTCCCAATTTGATTACAATCACATCAGACTCACAGTCACACTCTCTCAATGGCTTATAAATTTATAGCTTAATAATTTTAAGGTAGGTAACAACTGGTATCTTGATTATTCACATGTCTTTACATTTTACTGAACTACAACCATGCTCATGTCACCAAATGTTTATCAAAATCCTGCCATGATCATAGACTTGTTACATTTAAAAAACTATGAACTCTACAGTGAAAATCTTGTGGCTTGGGGCAACATATAGAAACACACATAAAAATATTTTCATATGAATGAAATTAAAAGAGTAAAATAAAGAAAAACTTTACGGTAATTAATTCAAGCAATAATTTTTAAACAGTAGACATAGAAATTCAGTAGTATAATTAAAAATTTTCAATTTTAACTTTTAATTGATAATGTCTATGTATTTATTTTAATATTATATCACTTGAATGTAACTACAATTGAAGAAAAAAGCTGTTACCTTGAATGTTTTCCGTTTAGACATGTAGAAAGATAAGAAGTATTATCTTGCCATCTATAAGAAAGTAAGACGTATTTTTTATGAAAAATAAAAGTAAAATTCTAAGGCCCCAATTTTCTAAATGGAACCCCTCTTGGCCAAGGGAATCCCAGTGAAACCTTGAAAGTTGTGGTGTAAGTGTTGATCAGAGAAACATTCAACAAATTAATGTCAACAGAATTTAGCAAGTGAAGAATAGGGAATGACTTATTTACCATATAATTACCTTTCCTCTTCCCATTACTTCCCCTTTTGTCCAATAGTTCAAAATCGCTTTTCTTCTGTTTAGCCTAACATACATATTAGGCCCAATCAGGGCCACCTACTTGAGTCTCATTACTTTGTAAAACTCCTATGCATAATGGAACTGTTTTTTCATCTTTAAGGGCTAAACAGAAACCTGCTTTTTCAAAGGTCTACTAGTTTATCTTCCCAGGTACAGAAAAAGACAAGATGAGATTAATAATTCCTTTGAACTTCCCTAATGCAGGCCTTATCTTATATAAAATGTAGATTTACCGGGCACTAACTGAATTCTCACAAGTATGTAATCATTTGTCCCACTGCAACCTCCCTGCTCCGTTTTTAAAGAAAATGTATAAACACTAAACTTTCTGAAAACGTTTTTGGGAAAAAACAACCACAGATGCCGCACCCACAAGATAGCTCAATAAACTTCAATAATTCGATACTTACATTTCCATTGCTCATTTTGTTTGAAAATTACGTTTCCACTATAATGTATTTATTTAAAACAATATTTTAATTTTGTTCTCTAAATTTCATCAGAGTATTTAAGGTCCATTTTAATACTATTATTAATAAATGCTGCTCTTAATTTCCACTCTGTAGGATTTGATGTTAAAAAAATCTAAAAACCTCATACCAACAAATCTAGTTCGCAATTGCCTGTAGTAGGAATAAATGGATTTCATAAATGGTTACCAAAAGGGAAAGCACAGTGTGAAGTAAATCTTATTTTGACTTTAATGTTGATTCAGCATGTTTTCAGAATATCAATTGCTATTTTGCTAAATTAGAAAAAGATTAGCTCACACTAAATTCTACTATAATAAATAGATACTACAAATGTAAAATAGTAATAGTTAACGACTTTGAACTAGACAGCAGAGTAATTATGCTTGCAGTGAAACTGACAAAAGAATTACAGAAATCTGTCAATTGCATTGTAGGGGAGGAAAATATCTTTTTTCTTTACCTATCTTTGGTTCATTTGCTTCAGCGCCAGAAATTAAACTGACTACATACAAATTAACATAAAAAGTTTGATTATGCATAGGAGTTTTACAAAGTAATGAAACTCAAGTAGGTGGCCATGAGTGAGGCTAATATATATGTTAGGCTAAACAGAAGAAAAGTGATTTTGAACTTCTAGACAGAAAGGGAAGTAATTGGAACAGGAAGGGTAAAAATATGGAAAATAAGTCATTCCCTATTCTCCACTCATTAAATTCTGTTGAAGTTGTTTAAATTTTTTCTTTGATCAACACTTATACCACAACCGAAGTTTTTTTGGTAGTTTTTAATCAAAACAAAGCATGCTGTTATAAAAACATAAAGTACTTTAAAATATTTTCTGAAACTGTTTTCAGATACAAATGTATCTTTGTCATAGTTGCCATACTAACATCACAACTGTACTTTCATTTTTTCAACTTCTCTCTCTCTCTTTCTCTCTCTCTCTCTCTATATATATATTTATATATATATACACACACACACATATATATAACATGAAACCAGGTACTAACAAAATCCTTCTAATATTTTCCAAAAATAACATCTGCTTCACAATATCAAGATTTTAAGTCTCCTATATAACTTTTTACATATGTATAGTGGAGAACAAGGACCCTGACCCTTGTGATTAAAATAATTGAAACGGCAGTTACCTCAATGGAAAAAAAACAAAGACTGCCTGACTCAATCTTAGAATGGAAACAAACACACTAATTTTCCAAACCCTTAAAAAGAAAATTCACAAGTAACTCAGCTGAAATAAAATATATATCAAACAGTTTATGTTATCAAGCACAGCAGACATAATGTTCTCTTAGCACATCAGGGATCTCACTTAGAAACCTGATTTATTAAAAAAATCAGTCATCAAAGTTTAAAACTTTGAAAATACGTGAAGCACACAGATGCCAATGTTTAGGTTGCATAATCAATTCATCAGTCTTGAAAACTAGCTGTATCTTTCTAATGTTCACCAATTAAGGATCATTGTTTTCACTCTAACTGTCCATCAACTGAGAGAGGTGGTTGTCAGAAATACCTAAGGAATCATGATAGCGAAATAATGCAGCACTTAGGATCTTTATTATTGTACAGTCATGATCTCACACATACACACAAATAAACAAATATTTTAGTTTCTTGTCACAAGAACAAAACCTTATAAAGGAACTTCTTGTAACCAATATCTTCTTGTCCAATCTCAAAGTTATTTTGCACGGAATAGCAGAAGCCATTTTAAACACCTAAAAGAAATAGAGAAAGAGCTGGATGGAGGAAATGTTATATATGCTTTCAGAAATTATTGAATCTTACAAAGAATGATCCCGACTGGGCGTGGTGGCTCACGCCTGTAATCCCAGCACTTTGGGAGGCCGAGGCGGGCGGATCACGAGGTCAGGAGATCGAGACCATCCTGGCTAACACGGTGAAACTCCGTCTCTACTAAAAATACACAAAATTAGCTGGGCGTGGTTGCGGGCGCCTGTAGTCCCAGCTACTTGGGAGTCTGAGGCAGGAGAATGGCGTGAACCCAGGAGGCGGAGCTTGCAGTGAGACGAGATCGGGCCACTGCACTCCAGCCTGGGTGACAGAGCAAGACTCCATCTCAAAAAAAAAAAAAAAAAAAAAGAATGATCCAATACTCATCTCCTTTCCTTCTAATTCAAAAGTGTCCACAGATAGTACAATTATAAGGAATCTTAGAAGAGACACAGATGAGTTTCATTGTTCTGAAAATACGTTTTACTTTTTTAATAAAAAAAAAAAGTCTACTGATGTATCATACCACTATGTGGTACTGACTCAGATTGTCTTTGTCTCTCCCATTCAGTCTTTGTTTATAAGAGACACAGTATTCTTTTTCACATATACAGGCTTTACTGGAAATTTAAGCTGATTACACAATTAGAAACTAGAGAATTCTGACCAATAATGTTTCTCATCTTTATTATTCTGACTATTGCAACATCAATCTGATATTGTCTATTCTGAAACACTCTCCCCGTGGTAATAACGTGGTCCTCAATGATTTTCTTCACATAAATTCGATGGATCTTTATTCTAAACAACTTCTACATATATTCTCTGTTAAAGAAGAATTTCTCTCCATCTTTTACCTTCTTTTCTTTATGACTTTTATTTTTATTTATTTATTTATTTATTTTTTCATGGTAAAGACTTCTTTATTGGCAGCAGTTAGTACAAGTCAATAAATATTGATCCCCAGAGAAGAGCTCGGTTATCAGATTACTGGTCCATAGAGAACGGAATGAAACTGAACCAAGTGATTGCTGGGATGATTGAAGTCACTCCTGCTTCTTGGGAAATGCAGCCACGGCCAGCTGATACATGGCATATGCTGTTCCACCAACTGTAAGAATCATGGTGGCTTTATACAGGAGGACATCAGCTATCCCACCCTTTAGATACAGTGGAATTCCATCATCCTCCTGGAACAGTTTTTGTTTCTCTGGAACTTTATTTTTAAAATGCCTGTGGGAAGTAGTGCTTATGGTTCTCTGTCCAATCTGATGGAGAGCCAGCAGATTCCGCATCATCTTGGCTGTTACTGACCAGCAACCGCCACAACTTAACACCAGCAACAAAAATGGCCACCTTCTTTAGGACTTTTAATCAGAACATGTCCTTCTTCCTAAGACAGGGACTATTAAGTTCTGGAATTCACTATCTTCTCTCCTAGTAGCCATAGTTATTTACCCAAAGCTAAATCTGTCTCCCCTGTTGGGCATGAGACACACGAACATCTTGAAGAGGAATGCCTGTAACACCTTCTTCCTTTCCTTAAACACTGCTTTTAAAACAGCATGCCCCACTGTAGTTTGTCATTCACATTTTTGACCACTGTGCTTTCTAAGATAAAATATCTTAGTGGTAATACTTCTTGAATCTTAATTATTTCTTGAGTTAAGTGTACTTCCCTGGGCATGGGTGCTGAGCAGTATTCCACACTAAGAATATTTACTGTGAGTTAAATAGGGACTGGTTCACTTTTATTTTTTTACATGCTGCCTCAAATTAACCATGATGTACTTTGAAAGCTTCATGTTTTTGAACATGTCTTTCAGTTTGCTGCTAAAGGCCACATTGCACTCATGTGTGAACTTTGACAACACAGCTTTTTTAGCATCAACTGAGGCAATTATTCCAACAAAAAAATCTTCTTGCCAATTTTTTTTTTATAGAATGTTTCAAATACATTGATATGGTTTGGCTCTGTAATAAAGAAAATTGCTACCAGGAGTATTGCTATAATGATATCTGAAAACGTCAAAGCAGCTTTGGAATTGGGTAATGGGAAGAGGTTGGAAGAGTTTGGAGGGCTCAGATAGAAGACCAGAAGATGAGCAGAATTTGGAACTTTCTAGAGACTTGTTGAATAGTTGTGACCAAATTACTGATAGTAATATGGACAGGGAAGTTCAGGCTGAGGTGATCCCTGAAGGACATGAGGAACTCACTGGAAAATGAAGTAAAAGTCACTCTCGCTATTCTTTAGCACAGACCCCGGCAGCATTGTGCTCCTCTTCTAGGGATCTGTGGAACTTTGAACTTGAGAGAGATAATTTAGGTATCTGGTGGAAGAAATTTCTGAGCAGCAAAGCATTCAAGATTTAACCTGGTTGCTTCTAGCAGCATATGTTCATATGTGTGAGCTAAGAGATGATCTGAAACTGGAAATTATATTGAAAAGGGAAGCAGAGCATACAAGTTTGGAAAATGTGAAGACTGATTATGTGAGAGAAAAGAAAAACCCATTTTTAGGGGAGGAATTCAAGCCAACTATGGAAATTTGCTTAAGTAAAGAGAAGCTGCATGTTAATAGCCAAGACAATGAGGAAAACATCTGGAAGGCCTTTCAGAGACCTTCATGGCAACCCTTCCCATCACAGGCATGGAGTCCTAGGAGGAAAAAATGGTTTCCTGGGCCAGGCCCAGGGACCTTTTACCCTGTGCAATCTCAGAGCACTGTTCGTTGTGTCCCAGATGCTCCAGCCATAGATAAAAAAGTTCCAGATACATCTCAGGTTGCTGCTCCAGAAGGTCCAAGCCTTAAGCCTTGGTGACTTCCATGTGGTGTTAAGCCTGGAAATGCACAGAGGGAAATGGTTGAGTCTTGGGATTTCAGATCCTAAGATTTCAGAGGATATAAAGAAACACCTAGATGTTCAGGTAGAAGTATGATACAGGGGTACACAGCCCTCATGGATTACCTCTACTAAAGAAGTGTGGAGGGGAAATGTGGAGTTGGAGCCCCCATAAAGGGTCCCCACTGGGGCACTGCCTATTGGAGCTGTGAGGAGAGAGCCACAATCCTCAAGACCCCAGAATGGTAGATCTACCAACAGCTTGCATCATGCACCTGATAAAGCTGCAGGCACTCAACAGCAGTCTGTGAAAGCAGCTGTGCGGGGTTTACCCTGCAGAGCCAGAGGGCCAGAGCTTCCCAAGGCCTTGTGAGCCCAGTCCTTGCATTTATGTTGCCAGGATGTGAGACATGTAGTTCAAGGTGATTATTTTGGAGCTTTAAGATGTAATGACTGCCCTGCTGGGTTTCAGACTTTCGTGGATCCTGGAGCCCCTTTGTTTTGCCCAATTTCTCCCTTTTGGATTGGGAGTGTTTGTGCAATGCCTGTGACCCCATTGTATTTTGGAAGTAACTAGCAACTTGTTTTTAATTTTACAGGCTTATAGTTGAAAAAGACTTGTCTAGTCTCAGATGAGACTTTGGACTTAGACTTTTGAATTCATGCTAAAATGAGTTAGGACATTGGAGGACTGTTGGGAAGGCAAAATTGTGTTTTGAAATGTGAGAGAAACATGAGATTGGGGAGGGGCCAAGGGAGGAATAATATGGTTTTCTCTGTGTTCCCACTCATATCTCATGTTGGATTATAATCCCCATTGTTGGAGGTGGAGCCTGATGGGAGGTGATTGGACCATGGGGGTGATTTTTATGGTTTAGCACCATCCCCTTAGTGCTGTCTTGTGACAGAATTCTCATCAGATCTGTTTTTTTTTAAATGTGTAGCACCTCCTCCTTCACTATCTTCCTCCTGCTCGAGTCATGTAAGATGTGCTTGCTTTTCCTTTGCCTTCTGCCATGATCAAAAGTTTCTTGAGGCCTCCCCAGCCACACTTCCTATACAGCCTGTGGCACTGTGAATGAATTAAATCTTTTTTAAAAAATAAAATAGTGTATTTAATACTATTAGTTCTTTATAGCCATGCAAGAACAGACTAATGCATACATTTTTATTGTGAAGGAACCTAAATATTATCATAATCTTGTCCAGAATCCTTTCTAGCTCTTTGTTCACTGTTTCTTCTTAGCTCACTTCTAACTTTGAATCAACATACTTTGTGATGAGGTCTGCAGGCTTTTTTGGTCTCTTGTTGGTCTCTGTTGAAGAACATCTGGAAGTACCCCATCAGGTTGAAAAATCTCTCATTCTTCTTGCAAACCTTTGTCCTGTGGCCCCCTTTGTCCTTGAAGTCCAGCAGGTCAGCAGGTCTTGTACCATATATTTGTATATTTCAGGATTTATAACAATTGTTGTCCTCAAAGTCTTGATGTATTCACTCCAAGGCTACAGCAGCAACTTCTGCCTGCCTTTCACCCGACTGAACAGTTGATTTATCTGTGTGAGATTGAGCACTTTGATCTCATCAAGAAAGTAGTCAGGCCTTTTCTGCAGAATTGCTGTAAAATGTTCTCCTAATAGCTGTTTCTCCACAAAAACAATCAGTGATTTCTATGTTCTGTCTTCTGAATATGTAATTACTGAATCTCCTTATTCTTCCAAATGTCTCCTTATGTGGTTAAGATATTCTGGACCATCTCTTTCTTGAATTAACCTTTGGCCTTCTGTAGCGCGTAAACAATGAGTCTCTTCTAAACATTTCGATTTAAATTAATCTTTATATAATTGAAGATGAGAGAACATATATGTAAATTTATAATAAGCTTCTGTCTATGGCTTCACGATCTTTCCCTCATTCAATCAATGAAAGAATGATATCAATGATTTTACTCCAATCCATTTCATCACTAATAATATAGTTTCTAAATATTTTCATCTCATCTCCCAGACAGGAGGAAGGCTGGAGCTCTGATGTATACAAGTATGATTAAAAAACAAGAAAATGCTTCTAATCATGATCATTTGTCTGCAGTGATCTTGCCAACATGTATTAACCTTCTTTAACAATAAAACAAGCTCACACTTGTAATCCCAGCACTTTGGGAGGCCAAGGTAAGGGGGATCATCAGAAGTCAGGAGTTCAAGACCAGCCTGACCAACATGGAGAAACCCCATCTTTTCTAAAATTACCAAATTAGCCAGGCGTGCTGGCCATTGCCTATAATCCCAGCTACTTGGGAGGCTGAGGCAGGAGAGTCACTTGAACCCAGGAGACAGAGGTTGCGGTGAGCTGAGATCGCACCATTGCACTCCAGCCTGGACAACAAGAGCAAAACTCCATCTAATCAATCAATCAATCAGTCAATCACTATCTATTGAGTCTTCTCCAGAGGTAAGGATTTGTTCATGATCTTCACAGGCTTGGTGCAGCTGCTGGTAGAGTGGTAGTCTGTGAGGGGGAAAAAAAAAAAAAAACAACATTGTAGCTTGGTGGAGCTCTTCTAGTTTTATCTTATTGAGGTATACCTATATGTATTTCACTACATCACAAAACTTCTGCCTCTTGTCCTCTTGTCCTGGGTGTGGTTACCAGGCCATTTAGTTTTGTTTCAGAAGTTCTTGATTAACAACTTCTTGGAGCTTCCTGGGTCCCCAGACTGGGAAGTGGTTGGGGGCTGTCTGACCAGTGTGACGGACTTGGTGAGGCTCTTGTTGCAACCCAGGAGTGCTCAGGAACTGCCCCTTCCCAGGGGCTTCAACCAGGCATGGGCCATTTATTGCAATATCCCACTCTGAATGCCATCTGTGCCATCTCTGTCTACTTGTCCCTGTCTTACCATCCCTAGGCCACCTGGCCTCCATCCCCATCTCATATATATATATATGTACATATATAAGTGTGTGTATGTATATATGTACATATATAAATGTGTGTGTATATATATATGTACATATATGTGTGCGTGTATATATACACACATATATATAACAAATATATATATATATTTAATTTACCTGGGCAAATATTTATGAATAACAAAAACAGATAAATTAAGCAACTGATTTCAGTTAGAATGCAGTTAGTGAAAACAGACAACTGAACTGGTATTAGAATGTATGGCAACTCACACAGTTCTTCATTATCTTTCTCCAATTTTGGTTCTGCACACTTGCATTCATCTCTTTATTATATTTCTTAGCAAGGTGGCAATAACTAGATTTTTTTCTCATGTGAGCAGATCCCAATTTAGACAAATATTGGGCAACAAACTCATATTTTTCATTTGTTACTAAGTAAACTTGAGTTAACATTAGTTGCCATTGGTCAAAAAATTAAGGATTGACATGTATGAGAGAATTGGTAAATGCTAACAGACAGAGAACAAGGTGAAAAAATGTTTAGGCTTCTGTAATCTTTAGTATGAACTAAACATTAAAATTAGCCACTTAGAGAAATGTACCTCCAAAATAAATTTTAAGTTAATAAGTAACATGAGTTGCTGATTTTTCAAAGTTTGATATTTGTCTTTATATGTTATTTATAGTTTTTATATTTGGTTGGTGGGTTAGCTTTTGGACATATCTCTTTAAAATCAAATAATTATTTTCCAATTGCTTCTGGATTTTTAAGTTGTAGGAAAATGTTCTCACTTCTTGAATGGGTTAGAAAATTTCTGTAATAACTAAATTAAAGTCAATTGTAAAATTAAAACAAAGCATTGTAAAATAAGTAAATAAATAAAAGGCAATTGTAGAAGAGTAAAAAAATATACTTTATTTCTACCCTTCTAACTTCTTGGCTAGGTGTCCTGTATCAAAAGACAAAATAGAAGGAGAAAAGTGTACAACTTTAATTAATGTAAGTTTTACATTACATGGGAACCTTTACAAGGAGATGAAGATGTGAAGAAACAGATAAACCTGAGTGTCTTTAGGTTTAAAGAAGTGTAGGGAGTCATGGGAAAATGTCATTGGCTCAAAAGATCTATTAGTTACTAGTAGTAAACTAAGAGGAATTTAGCAAGAGCTGTTCTTTCAGATTCTTCTTGGCATTTCTCCATTTTCAGAGATAAGGTTGCTCCTTTCCTCTGGGCATAAGGAGGGCACTTCTCATTTGGGAGTCTTATGACCTGCTTCAGGGGAAGGTCACAGAGTCCTGCTAGCACCTACCATTTCTCAAATTTCTTGTGCTTAAAAAATTAAATAGGCCAAGATGTCATAATTTGGGGTACTATGTCATGAACCCCATCACAATATTCTTATTTAAATAATACTAGCTAATAATTCCTTAAAAATTTCTGTGTGATAGGATTCACGTTAAATCTTTTGTCTGGATTATCACATATATTCCTTATATTATAATAAAATTATATGGCAGATTCTTGTATTGTCTCCTTTTACACACGAAGACAGCAAGGCTTAAAGATTTAAGTTGCCCCCAAAATAACTTGCTAGATATGGCAGAATTAGAATTTGGAACTTTGTGTCAGACTCCATAGCCCATGTGCATAATTATACTCTATTGCCCTATTGTGTATGGAAATAGTATATTTCACTTTACATCTCTTGAACTGAGAGTAGCATGTTGCATTCTCTTATTATCAGTGTATTTTATAAGACCCCTTTTATCTGCATGATTTCTGGCTTATATTGTAACTGTCAAATTATTTTGTACATAGATATTCACAAGTATTGCTTTTTCATTATTGATTATGGACTTTAGTACTATAGAATGTCCATCTAAAGACAGGTAGAATTCTGCTTTCTTGTTACTTAAATCTTCTTGAATATCTTGCTCAACTCCTTCTTTTGTTTAACTGTTTAAAATCACTATATTTGTCACCTGTTGTTTATATTTCTTTTTGAGAAATATCAGTTATTGCTTTAAGTACCTTGGAAAAGACTTAATATGTCTCAAGCTCTTAGTGAAGCAGAATTTTCTGATATTTTTGGTATGTTCATCTCTCCATTTTCAAGATTTAAGTTTTTAATTTCTTTTTTATACTACCAATTCTTGGCTGTCAATCCAATGTGATGCTCAGAAAGTCATTTATGGGGACAAAAGAGAGAATTTCAAGTAAAAGAAGTTCCTTGAATTTTATATATATATACACTTTATATATACACACACACACACACACTTTATATATATATATACACACACACACACACTTTCTATACTTTTGTAGTGGTTAGCAGCGTAAAAGCAACAATTGCTTCTAAAATTGTAGCATAGTTAAAGATTTTTATATTACTAATCATAACTTTCAAAAAGTTGGTGCTTGTATTTTAAACACTGTTTACCAGTTCCCAAATTTATAGTGTCATGTGTTCAGACATAGAGTTGTCAGTTTCTAATATGCTAAATATAACTATGAGAGGGAACATGTAAAAATATACTACTAATTGAATACATCCAAAAAAGTTCTAAAAACAACATACAATTCTTTTAATAAAAAATGCTTTAATCAATTCTAAGTGATTTAAGTAAGATTATTACATTTTATTAAATATTTTTTCAAATGTAGTCAATATAATACCCAAATTTGTAAAAGATCAGAATTAAACACATGTATATTATTGGATTAAAAATAACTTTAATAAGAAATGTATTTAGCACTAATTTAGCACTGTTTCATTTTCTGTGTGTCTCACATTCTTTTGCTATTGCTTATAGTGATTTTATTAAATTAAGCACTAAGGATAAAAACGATGTAGAAATAGTAAGCAGAAGTCTTTGCCCATGCCTATGTTCTGAATGGTATTGTCCAGATTTTTGTCAAGTGATTTTATATATTTAGGTTTTACATTTGAGTCTTTAATCCATCTTGAGTTAATTTTTGTATACAGTGTAAGGAAGGGGTCCAGTTTCTGTTTTCTGCACATGGCTAGCCAGTTTTCCCAGCACACTTTATTAAATAGGGAATCCTCTCCCCATTGCTTCTTTTTATCATGTTTGTTGAAGATCAGATGGTTGTAGATGTGTGGTGTTATTTCTGAGGCCCCGATCTGTTCCATTGGTCTATATACCTGCTTTGGTAGCAGTACCATGCTGTTTTGTTTACTGTAGCCTTGTAATATAGTTTGAAGTCAGGTAGCATGATGCCTCCAGCTTTGTTCTTTTTGCTTAGTATTGTCTTGGCTATGCGGGCTCTTTTTGGGGTTCCATATGAAATTTAAAATCATTTTTTCTAGCTCTGTTAAAAAAAATCAATGGTAACTTGATGGGGATAGCATTGAATCTATAAATTACTTTGGGTAGTATGACCATTTTCACAAAATTGATTCTTCCTATCCATGAGCATGGACCGTTTTTCAATTTGTTTGTGTCCTCTTTTATTTCCTTGAGCAGTGATCTATACCTTTCCTTGAAGAGGTCTTTCACATCCCTTGTAAGTTGTATTCCTAGGTATTTTATTTTCTTTGTAGCAATTGTGAATGGGATTTCACTCATGATTTGGCTCTCTGCTTGTTTATTATTGGTATATAGGAATGCCTGTGATTTTTGCACATTGATTTTGTATCCTGAGACTGCTGAAGTTGTTTATCAGTTTAAGGAGTTATTGGGCTTAGATGGTGGGGTTTTCTAAATATACAGTCATGTCATCTGCAAACAGAGACAATTTGACTTTCTCTCTTCCTATTTGAATATCTTTATTCCCTTCTCATTCCTGACTGCTCTCGTCGGAACTTGAAATACTATGTTGAATAGGAGAGGCAAGAGAGGTCATCATTGTCTAGTGCCAGTTTTCAAAGGGAATGCTTCCAGTTTTTGCCCATTCAGTATGATATTGGCTATGGGTTTGTCATAAATAGCTCTTACTATTTTGAGATATGCTTCATCAATACTCGTTACTAAAACAACAAAAGCAATTGCAACAAAAGCCAAAATAGACAAATGAGATCTAATTAAACTAAAGAGCTTCTGCTCTACAAAAGCAAATATCATCAGAGTGAACAGGAAACCTATAGAATGGGAGCAAATTTTTGCAATTTATCCATCTGACAGAGGTTTAATATTCAGAATCTACAAGGAACTTAAGTAAATTTACGAGACAAAAAAACCTCATCAAAAAGGAGTGAAGGTTATGAACAGACACTTCTCAAAAGAAGACATTTATGTGGCCAACAAACATATGAAAGAAAAGCTCATCATCATTGGTCATTAGAGAAGTGGAAATCAAAACCACAATGAGATACCATCTCATGCCAGTTAGAATGGCAATCATTAAAAAGCCTGGAAACAACAGATGCTCCTGAGGATGTGAAGAAATAGGAATGCTTTTACACTTTTGGTGGAAGTATAAATTAGTTCAACCATTGTGGAAGACAGTGTGGAGATTCCTCAAGAGTCTAGAATTAGAAATGCCATTTGAACCAGCAATCCTAGTACTTAGTATATACCCAAAGGATTATAAATTATTCTACTATAAAGACACATGCACATATATGTTTATTGCAGCACTATTTACAATAGCAAAGACTTGGAACTGACCCAAATGCCCATCAACGATAGATTGGATAAAGAAAATATGGCACATATACACAATGGAATATTATGCAGATATAAAAAAGAATGAGTTCTTGTCCTTTACAGAGACATGGATGAACTGGAAACCATCATCCTCAGCAAACTAACATAGGAACAGAAAACAAAACACTGCATGTTCTGACACACAAGTGAGAGCTGAACAATGAGAACACATGGACACAGGGAGAGGAACATCACACACAGTGGCCTGTCAGGGGCTGGCGAGAAAGAGGAGAGAAAGCATTAGGACAAATACCTAATGAATGTGAAGCTTAAAACCTAGATGATGGGTTGATACGTGTAGCAAACCACCATGCAACATGTCTGCCTATGTAACAAACCAGCAGGTTCAGCACATGCATCCCAGAGCTTAAGTAAAAAAAAAACAAAAAACAAAAAACAAACAAAAAAAAAACACAAGCAGAATATTAAAAATGTAGATTTTTACATTTTTCTTTTTTGATTGAAAGTGTTAATGTCATTGATAGACAGATACGTATAAATAATAATACAATCACCACAAAGCTTATTTAAACAAAGAGAATCCATTGTTATTGTATAATAGGCACTCACCAGATTGAATGGTTGAATAAACTTTTGTTCTGAAGGAGAAATTGTTTCCATGAGGTTAGATTGCTCTTATTATTATTAAACCGCTAAATATCTACAATAATTATATTGCCAACAATGGCATTAGTTAATTTACACTTGGTATATAGCTGTTTGGATGCATCTATAGAAAGTGGTAGATTTACAAATGTTTATTGATCTATAAATTCACCAGTCAAGTGACAATTCACTCTATAAAGGCACCTGCTTTTTCGACTGGCAATAGGAACAAAAATCCATATAATTAAATATATATATATAAATTTATATGTAAAAATATATATAGTTTATTTCAAAGCAATCACTCAAAGTAAAAATGATTTCTTAGTATCTTAATGAGTTTCACAAAACTTTACATTGCACTTATTCTACATGAAACTGTATTTCATTTTCACCACTTTTAAATCTTCTTATAAATACTTCCATATTCAAATTGTTTAAAGTCCTATATACTTTCAACATTTTGTTAGGCTTTATAAATATATTAATGTGAACAAATGACAGAACTGTAGAGACCTAATATAATTCAAGTGCTGTTAGTTTTTTGTGTGCTTTTTGCTTGTTAACTTGATAAATTATATAGTATTTCAAGTCAGTTATAACTAGTGGCATGTGAGAAGAGTTGTTCAACGTTATGGGTAATGAAATTAAGAGATAGATGTAAGGATAAATTGAAATAAATCAGATAAAGATCAAAATTAAGCCAAGTTTACATGACTAAGTGACTTAGTAATCCAAAGAAAATTTTTCCGTATTGGATATTAAGGAAGATCACCAACATTCATATTACTGAGAACAAAACCAGAGTGAAGCTCTCATTTGAATACAGAAGTTGTCACATATAAATAGGTTAAAATCTTTTTATATGCTCAGTATCCAAACATGATTATAAAAGACATCTCGAGCTAAGTAAAATCAACTGTTAAAATAAGAATAAATTACAAGACCAGAGATAATCAACTCCAAATGTTGGAAACCAGGATATTCAGACATAAGTGTAATTATGCTTTATGTATTCTTATGTATACATATACAAAAGAAGATAAGAAGTTTTTCACTTTGAATTGTTGGCTTTTGTGGATGGTTGAAAGTCCTTTATCTCAGAAGGACTCTGCTTTAAATCCTTCCACCATACCATCTGAGCAACGGGGATGCCCTATTTTGTGATGAAAGTTATAATTGTTCTTACCATGTATTCCATTTTTAAATTATCATAGATTTTTGAGACCATTATAAAGCCAGGAAAATAGAAAAATGAAATCAAATAAAGTACTATATTGGAGTCAGTGGTTCAGATTTATTTCAAAAATTTTTATGCATATTTAAGTGATCATAGGACCAAAATTACCAACTCCTATTCACAAACTCCTATTCTTGTTCTTTTGCCTTAGTACAGAATTATTTTTTCCACAGTCTGTTTTCTCAATTCTGCTGTAATCATTTTACACAATCTTTTGCAATATTTCAAAGTCTTTCTAGGAATAAGTTAAAAATATGTTCAGATTATTTAACACTATGCAAACCAAAATATAATGATATGAGAGAAAATTGTTACAATTGTCATGGGATAAAATTCAAAGATTGATCAAGACAAAAACAAAGAGTATACCAAATAATCTTTACCTACTGCTGATCATAAAATAACACTTAAAAAAGATTCCTAAAAATTCCCAGACATTGTTTTTATATTGCTACCTAATAAAGGAATATAATTATATAAACAAAATAAATGGATCAGTTTTATCAATAATAGTCATATCTTAATATGTTCAAATTTTTTTAAAATAGGAAAAAATATGACTTTGATTTGTCTTCTTCTCAAATTATAATATCAATAAAATTTGCAAGGTCACTGGAAGTCCATTATTCAATCTTTTTAGAAAGTATATATTCAGTTTAATGCCATTCTGACAGAGATAATACACAGGATAAATATTTATCTTTAAATATATACTTTATTTTTTCCCCAATTTTAAGAGTGTTTTATGTCTATCTAGATAATCTTTTATAACATATGCAGTTTCCAACTTCTGAGATTTCAAAAAAATCCTAATATTTTACCCCCCAAAGTTTTTTTGGGGGATCTCTGTTGCTAGGACTAGATTCCTTAGAGATCAAATTGCTCAGTCACCTCCTTTCATAGAAGACAAGCTGAGGTCCAGAAAAATGCAGTGCAAGAATAAGGACAGCTTAGATTTATTGAGTCACAGGTCTATGTCTTTCACATCAACACTGTCTCATGCTGATTTTTTTAAAAAAGGCAAAACATGAAAACATGAGCCATTTCACTTTTTAAGAGGATATTTCATCATACATATTCTCTAGATTGTAATTATTTATTACAATGTCTCATTTTGCCACCCTGTATATTTTAGATTTAACTACTCAAACAGTTTAAAATTCCACAAACACAGAACTAAATTCTAGCTTTATTCTTAACTGCTTTTTTTGTTTCTCATCATCGTTCTTGATCAGCAAGCCAACTTATTTGCACAATCTACTATAAACGAAAGAAAACAGATGGTGTGAGATGACTCTCTTCTCAAATTGCTAATTATAAAGAGCCAAGTCACCTTAATTTTCATGGCAGTCATTGTAATCTTCATTTTCCAAATTTCATCAGTAAAAAATTATTAAAGAGGTAGAAAATACAAAATGATATCTATGATATCTATGTTCATTAGTATTTCTATATGTGTTTGCTAAGTAAATGCCATGGCTCAATTATTCAGCTGACATTCATACAGAGGAATTCTATCCATCTGTTTCAACTTATTTTAAATGAGAACATTGAAGAAACTGAACTTATAATAACATATGGTGACCAAGTTCAGTTTGGATTTTCCACACTATTGACAAACTCAGAGAAATTATCCTATGCAAATACACATGTTCATGAACCAAAGTTTTCCTTCTAGCATGGCTATTGTTCAGAGGAAGGAAGGAAAATCATGCTTTTCTATTGGTGTTGGTTACATTCAGTACTGTCAGTCATGCCTAGAATTGGATGACATACATACTGCATATTTCACTTCAAAACTATGATTTTGTTTACTGATTTTAAAGTGCTTTAAAATTTACTGTTTAAAGATGAAATTATACTTACATTAAACAGTATCAAACTTACTGGATTAGTAAAAGGAAAACTCCACATTTAATGGCTTTATAAGGCTAACCAGTCCCACACAGGGATAAATAATGCTGAGTATAGCTGTCTAATTAGATAATACAGTGCCCAGGATTGTTTTACTTTCCTTTATGACCCTACAATTAACTTTTATTGAGAACTGGACAATGCACAATGCCAGAATATTTTGCAATTCATGTTGCAATATTTTGGTGTATTACTCAAATCTTAACAGACAGATTTGAGCCTCATTTTATTTCATTTGCTTTCAATTTACTTTATTGAGAAGATTTTAGTCTTGTGAAATATTAATGAAAGGAAATAGAATACTATGCAGCCATAAGAAAGGATGAGTTCATGTCCTTTGCAGGTACATGGATGAAGCTTGAAACCATCCTTCTCATCACACTAACACAAGAACAGAAAACCAAACACCACATGTTATCACTGACAAGTGGGAATAGAACAATGAGAACACATGGACACAGGGAAGGGAACATCACAAACCAGGGCCTGTCGGGGCGGAGGGCTAGGGGAGGGATAGCATTAGGAGAAACACCTAATGTAGATGACAGGTTGATGGGTGCAGCAAAGCACTATGGCATGTGTATACCTATGTAACAGACCTGCACCCTGCACATTCTGCACATGTACCCCACAACTTAAAGTATAATAAATAATAATAATAAAGTAAAAAAAAGTAAGAGCTATGTCTTATCTATTCCAAACTATTCTTTGATTTTGGATTCCTACACAAACAAATGTAGAAATCTATTATTCCAGGAAAAATTCTAAGCATTTTTCTCACATTACTCTTTATTTTCATAGATCTCATATATATCCCCATATTTTAATGTTCCTTATAATCCCAGTGCCACCCACCTTGACTGAACTGTTCTCCACATTTGCAACCAGAAAGCACTTAAATATATGGGACATCTAGGTGAGACTTGTGAAGTAGAATGACTCAACAGAATTTAAATTAAAACATAATGAATGTAATGAAGAAAGACAACAAATGAAGCACAGAGTCACACAGCTGGCTTAGTATGAGAATTAAGAAAAGATACAGGACTTTCAAAATTTGTAATTATTTTTATTATTTTATTGCTTAATTGACTTTCTACGTCTCTTTCACTGAGCACATAAGTCCATAAGAATAAGAGAGTAGAACGTATTATTCACCATTATATATCTAGTTTCTGGAAAAATACTACATTTTATTTTTTGATTCTCCTAATTTTCACCACCAACCCTTCATTTTACTTTCTGTGCAATAAACTAATGATTGGTGTAATATTGCAGGGCAGAAAAATTTCAATACATATCTCACTTTGAAAAATGTTTTTATCTGTTTTTATCTGTAAAATGTGAACTTTACTAAAGAGCTTTTTATTAGCACAATGAGTGGCATAATATTTTCATAAATCCTGAGGGAGATTGAGTCAGAAGGGGAGAGAGAGAGAATATATCCAGTATGTTGAAACCAAATAAGTCTGAAATGAAGATACAAAATAAGTGTATATCTTAGAAGGAATTTGATATTGAGACAGAAATTTTTACTCTACAATACCATAGAATAATATTTTCTAAACTGAAAAAGTTCAAATTGATAATTAAATCACCGCTAAAAATTCAACAATTTTATTCTCTTACCACTGGTCCTGTTCTTCTTATCTTTCTTACATTTATCTTTGACTGTTTATTTCTTTGCTAACTTTAATTAGTATATTTAAAAAATGTGTGATCACTATTCTTATTTAAAATATTATCTATGAGGAATATTTTCTATATTTTTGCCTTGAATATAGATAATTCAGCATGTACTTGAGCATCTCAAATTCCGTAATGGCTGGTTTCCCTGCTCTTTTGATCAAAAATATTCTCTGAATCTCAAGAAATGTTAGATAGATCATAGAGATAGATAGATGATAGACAGATAGATAGATAGATAATAGATAGATAATGAGCCATTTCTTAGTTTAAGGTAAGTCAATAGAAAGGCCTGATTTTATGGAATTGCCAATCATATTAGCTTAAACATGGAAATTAGAAATACTGTTAGAGCAGATATATTTTATACTGAATACATTTGTAAGAAATTTGTCAAAAAGTTAATGCATATATAAGACTACACTTTGAAAAGTTTCCTCAGAATGTAGTTATGATTTCTTTCTCCTGTAAAATAATAGCTAACCATATTTGGTTTGGATATTAAATGAATTTCACTTTTGTAATATAACATGATTCAGAGATAACTTTTTTATTTTAATAGAAAAAAAAGTCTCACTATGTTGCCCAGTCTGGTCTTGAACTCCTGGGCTTAAGTTATCCTTCTGCTTCGGTCTCCCAAAGTGCTGGGATTACAGGCATGCGCCATTGTGCCTGGCCCAGAGGTAACATTTTGTTAATTAGCATGATTTGGATATGAAAATATCTGCACTTTTGTCTTTCTAAATTTTATAAGTAAAGAAAATATTTACAAGTATAAACTTTTCCTCCAAAAAGTTCTTAAAATAAAAATAAATCAATGAGAATTGACTTAAAAATGCAAACCTACCCCTGCTGTGTGTGTATCTCCCTTCAACATTTTATTTTCTTAAATTAGATTTTAACATAATAATTGTTTTTATTTTACTTACTTTATTTTTTATTATTTTTCAATCCCATTTATATAGTTGAAGCTACATGAAGAAAGTAATTTGATAAACTTATTTGGCTTCATATTTCTACATCTAAAATATAGTGAGTGTTTAGTACAGTTCTGAATACTACATAAATACTTACTGAATGTGGCAATGAGTACCTGGTTTCTGATGCAATGGCTTTGGAGTCGACGGATCTCTAAATCATGAGGAGTCTTGCTTCACATGAACAGCATGGGAGCAATAACAGATGATTATGAGAGAAAATGATTAAAAATAAGATAAATGACAGTCAGGAGTGTACTGATGCTGTGGTGGTTGTATCCATCCTATCCAGAAGGTATTTGAACTATACCTCTGTTTCTCTGTGTTTCTGGTAGTCAGACAAGGTGGATCTCAAACAGCTGGGTTATTATTCAGAAGGAGCCTTTAACACTGTATATGCCTTATTTATCTTGAGCAATATACATCTGACCCATCAATATATCTATCTGGGAGCAAAGCAGTAGTATTTGGTGGAAAGTGCTGAGAAATAGATATCATTGTAATCATTTTCTTTGTTTCCTCTACATTAAGTACAAGCTACCCTAAACTATTTACAGTTTCAAGTTTGCATGCTCAATTTAAGTATTTCAATAGGATGTTTAGTGATTAATTTTACATTCAGCAAAAATTTGAGTGCCAAATATGTGTTAGGCATGATTTTGGCTACTAGAGATGCACTAACAAGCAAATTATCATTATGTGCCTTCAAGGAGCTTACACTGTCATGGAAAAAATGAATTAGACTGCCAGTCAATAAATTCAATTTACTGAGAATCTCACTAGCAGCACCATTGAATATCTGCTAATTTATTCTTCTTAACCCAAATCCAAAAGAAATATTATGCCTTGAAAAAATAAATACATATTTGAGTTAAACTTGTCTAAAATATGACTTAAGATTTGACAATAGAGCACAAGAGTTTTAGTTTAAACCTAAAATATATACTACAGTGGCATGGTATTGTTTTTTTATACAATGTACACTTAAATATAAATATTAGAGAATAAACTATCTTTTGGGAACACTTTGTAAACTTGTTAGAATATTATATCAGATAAAATGTTAATTAAAAAGCTAATAAATTCTAAAAATAAACATATATCAATAATAATATTAGTAGTAATTGCCTTATCATTAAATCATTTTATAGTAGATAAGCATATAATTTTTGGTTGAACGTTGCCTCAGATTGAACTGTGGCAATGTATTTTTTCTTTTCTTTATTGCATGAAAATACAAGCAGAACCTGCAGAAAAGTTATCTCAGTAATAATCAACTTGCTATATGTAAAATTTGTTTATAGAAATTTCACTATCTTGGTCTTTCCGAATTTTATAGTGTATTTACCAAACGCAAGGCATGTTTTAAAAAGAAGATTACAGAGAAAAACAACAGTGCTTTTTATTTAAACTTATTAAAGCAGAATTTTTGTTTATTATTGTTTACTGTAGTCTGAATGTGTGAAGCACAGCTATTTAGAGGAGGTGTATGAAAAAATAAAGAGCCCGAGCAATGCAACATTTTTGAAAGCTCTTTTCATAAAACATACTGTATTTTTGACCCCTTTTAAAAGCTAAGAAATGAAAAATGCCATATACCACAGTCACTAACATACTTAAAAGAGATGAAATTGTGACTGTGAAAACATTTGTTAAAATGCTACAGATGTCATTGAAGGAAACAACTGGTATCAGTTAAAGGCAAAGCTGACAGATGCATGCCATTAGGGTTTTGACACTTAAATAGAGAAACGCAGTACCATCAATATTGAAAATGACAAGAAAGCAAAGTATAGCAAAAGTCAGGAACTTCTAAATAATTTTATTCAAAACCATAATTTAATCCTGTATCATCTGTCAACATGTTATTATTTAATAGTGTTATTTTTATAAAGAAATTGTTTTAAATGATATTTGATTTTCCACATCTTTCTCCAGGTTGGTTTTTCTCATTGCTCTTTTAAATTATGGAGACAGTGGATATGGTCACCAAGACATATAAGGTAATTAATTTCATAATACATTATTAAATAGTTGATTCAGTAGCCCAAAGAGTTATTATAACATTTAAGTATTGCTACGAATTAAAAAGTAAATATAGTACACTACAGAGTAAATAAAGATAATAAAGGCAAAATAAAGTAAGAGGTTTTGGATCTATGAAATTTATTAAAAATCCCTCAAATAGAAACAAAAAAAATACATATAACGAGAAAAAAATAAATACCTCTATCAACCAGAAATTATGGGAATAGATAGCAAGTGGAAAGATTATAATGACAGTGGAATAAACCAGAGTGCAGTAAATACACTGCAGATAAAAGCCAGGTGAAGGTAAAGGCAGAACTGAAGAAATGCCTGTGTCAAATGAAAACTTACAAAAGCAGAAAAGGATGCAGTAAATCCGCAAGGTAATTACAAATTTGCATTCTCAGTTGTTGGATCCATTACCCTTCACTGATACCCAGTTCTCCCAGATAGAATGAAAGAAGAGACTCCCTCACGGGCATTTACCTATGCTAAATTCTT
>NW_012101821.1:3831449-3839130 GCF_000951045.1 Mandrillus leucophaeus | reverse complement strand
GGGCTCTTTTTTGGTTCCATATGAACTTTAAAGCAGTTTTTCCCAATTCTGTGAAGAAACTCATTGGTAATGCTAAATTCTGAAGCTGACATTCTTAAGAAAGTGGGCAGCCCTCCTAGTGTGGGTGTAGATGTTTAAGAGTAATGGAGAACAGTGTTTGTGGACCTCACAACACATTCAGGGAGTCAGAAAGAAGCAATTCAAAGAGAAAAATACAATGGTATCCTTCATCACCAAATAAAGTTCCCAAGATGGAAGGGATGAGAAGGAGTAAAACAGACTAAATATGACCAATCAGGGTAGAAATAACAAGAAAGTATGGAAATACAAAGCATAGTAGCAATAATAACAACAAAAATAATGTAATAAACAATAATAAATTAATTATTATACAGTTATAATACAGCTATTTATTACTTATGAATTACTTATTATTCTAGGGCATATTCTAAATTCTTGATTTGTTATTAATGTATTTAATGTTCCCAACAACCACAGAAAGTAAGTACTGTTTTTTTCTGTTAGTGTCAGAGAAGAGAAAACAGGCATAGAGAGTTTAAGTAAATTGTGCTTGGTCATATGATCAATGTACAATGGCTATAGGTTCTTTGACTTTAAGTAAAAGGAAACAATTAGATCAATTAAGTACGTCATCTAGTCAAAAGTTAAGAAACATTAGAAATGTTATTTGAAAGCAGACGTTTGATCTTCAGAAATATATGAAATTAATCACACTATCAAATCTCTCAAAATATAATATTAGTAAAGGTTGGCATTTTTTTTTAAAGAGACAAACATAGGAAAATGTTTATACTGTTTTACCAAAGAATAAGATTGAGAATACATCAACAATTTGTACAAATAAACAACAAAAATAGAAACTAGCCCATAGGCATTTATTTCTATAAAAAACTAGATTTTGCCAAACTTTGTTATTTGCCTTGTTTCTCTTAAGCTACATTTCTCAAACCTTGGTAACCTGAGACAGGCAGACAGACAGACAGACACACACACACACACAAACACACTCAAAATTATGCCCCAAATTGATAATCAGAAGTGTTTCTTATAATAGATGTGTGTTCCCAAAAAATGTCTATTGACTAAATTTTGGTTGAGGCCAGTTAAATGTTAAAGTGTAAAACAGCATCTCCTTTTACAAATTAATTAATTAATTAAGTTTTGAGACAAGGTCTCACTCTGTTGTCCAGGCTGGAGGTTGGAGTGAGCCATGATAGCACCACTGTACTCCAGACTCTTAGGCTCAAGTGATCCTCTCACCTCAGCCTCCCAAGTAGCTGGGATGACACCTGTGTGTCACCATGCCCAGCTAGTTTTTTTTAAAATTTTTGATTGAGACAGGGTCTCCCTGTGTTACACAGGCTAGTCTTGAACTCCTGGTCTCAAGTCATCTTCCTGCCTTGGACTCCCAAAGTGGTGGGATTATAGGCATGAACCATTATGCCTTGCCAAAAATAGTATCTCTTTAACTCTGTATATGATTTACCAATACTACAACGACTGCTTTTAGTATCATCTTTATGAATAATGATTATATGTTTATTCAGAAGGGTAACCTGATTTATATTTTATATCATATTTGAAAGATGGCATACCTTATTTTACAACCATAGGTGGGGAGGGAATGGACACTGGACAAGGAGTCAAGTTCCTGGAATCTTATCACTAGTTGTTCCACATTTAACTGGTGAATTTAGGTAATAAATATGGTATCTATTGTCTAATGTTTGATAACAGTTAACAAATTGCTTTAACATACATGAACTCCTTTGATTGACATACTGTGAATTAGGTCCCATTATTATCTATCCTTCAGTTTGAAACCTAAACTTACAGAGCTTAATGCTTTTACTTAAGGTCTTTCCTATAGGAAAAAAGGTAAACCTAGAAATAATTCCAGAATTTTGGCACCAGATAGAGTGCTTTTTAATAGACATTGTTTCTCATTTTTACATTAGATGTAAGAATCCAATTAAATATTAGATCTAGAAGTAGTAAGTAAACTATAAAAGAGTAGACAAAAAAGAGGCTCAAAGGCTCAATGATTTTTCTAAATTATTTCTGAAGATCCATTATTTCTTAAAATTATGAGTTAGTTCTAAAAGGCAGATAAGAGATATTCATTATATGTTTAAAATCATTCAAAATAAAAGTAGTAAGTAAAGTAGTAAGTAAACCAGTACAGAATTGTAGGGGAGGATTGATTTTTTTTTTTCTTCAGCCCTCACAGGTTATTAGTTAGAATGGATCCCTGTAGCAAAAGACAGATTAACAAGAGAAAAAACAAACAGAAATCTATTAGCATGTGTGTTTAATATAAATATGGTGGATATTTAGGAAATGAGTGGTTCTCTGAGAGATGTCTTCAAATTCTAGCTTACATATATCTTCAACAAAAATAATAAATATTTAGGGAAATGAGTCTCTAGGGGTTGTTGTTTGTGGGAAAGTTAATAAATGGCAGATAAAGGATAGTTAGTAAACCTTATTAATATAGATGCCTCAGGTGCCATCTTCAGGCAGATAATGGTCTAAAGTTATCTTCTGCAGTTTATCTTTATTCTTCCTGGCAGAAAAAGGGGCAAGATGGCTTTTATCTTTGTAAATTTATGGCTTGCTTTTAGAAAAATAAAGAGAGGGCCGAAAACTTTTCTGCATCTGCTTCTTCTTAATTGCCTTCAGTTAAAACAATCCAATGCCAAAAAAGCCTAATTGTGGATGCTCTATTCTAGTCTCCCAGAGTATAAAAGTATAAAAATAAGTGTGGAAATCTTCTTTCTTTGTGCCCTGATCTATTTTCTACTCCCTAGAGAATCTACTATTAATCTACAATCACAGGCATATATAGGCTGTTGCTTATTCTATGTGAACCTAGTTATTGAAAAAATTACAGAAAACTATCTAATAAATAATTATACGTTAACCTACGTGTGTGATGGCTAATTTGTGTTAACTTGACTGGGCTAAGGGATGCCTAGGTAGCTGGTAAATCATTATTTCTTGCTGTGTTTGTGAGAGTGTTCCCAGAAGAGATTAACATTTGAATAAGTAAACTGAGTAAAGAAGACCTTAACTCACCAATGTTAGTGGGCATTATTCAACTTGTTGTAGGCCTGAATAGGAGAAAATGGTGGAGAAAGAAAATTTATGATCTTGTCTGATGTTGGAAAGTCCATCAGTACTACTGGTTTTCAGACCTTTGGACTTGGACCACTGGTTCCCCAGATTCTTAGGCTTTCAGCTTGGATTAGAAGTAAATCATCAGCTTTTCTGTGCTTCCCATTTGCAGATGGCAGATCATGACATATTTCAGCCTCCATAGGTGCCTGAGCTAATTCCTCATAACAAATCTCCTATTGGTTCTGTTTTTCTCAAGAACACTGACTAGTACGTATATTTAACTGAATGCAATTCGTGAGTCGGAGGGTACTATCTGTGATAAACGTGATGACTTGCAAAGCACAACAGGCAGCAGGTAAAAATAGTTTTCTACATATTTTTTCTCTAACAGTAATGTATGCAATTTGAAATGAACTTATAAGTTAAAAACTCTGAAAACAATCTACAAATATCTAAACTGTGTCAAATCCCAGCTCTTCCTTAGAGTTCACATCACACTAGATATTTTTTCCACTTTTAGTGAAAGTTTTTGTATAATATAGAAGAAAAAAGAAGTACAAAGATTTATAGACTATGTCACAAGATTCTTAAAGATTACTGTTTCTCTTCAATTGCTTCTTTTATGAAAACATTTTTCTTCCATGTCTCAATAAACTTACTTCTCTTTTACTACAAGTATGAATTTTCTTTTTTCTTATTGTGTGGTACTTTGAGCTTTTTTAAATCTTGAATTTAAGCCTCGCAATACCACATCAACACAAACACATAAATATACAACATAGCACATGTAATATTACTTAACTTTATGAACCTGCCAACAATTTTAGATGACCTTCTCTTAGAGATAAATATAATCAAAATAAAAAATTTAAAACTTATGAGATTGAAAAACCTTGGTAATAGGTTTTGGAAAACTGAGCACTAAAAGTAGTTTCTTTCTTCCTTTTTTTTTTTTTTTTTTTTTTTTTTTAACAGAGTCTTGCTCTGTCACCCAGCATGGAGTGCAGATCTTGGCTCACTGCAGTGTCTACCTTCAGGGCCCAAGCAATTATCTCACCTGAGCCTTCCAAGTAGCTGGGACCACAGGTGCACACCACCATGCCTGGCAAATTCTTCTATTTATTGCAGACATGGAGTTTCGCCATGTTGCCCAGGCTAGTCTCAAACTCCTGAGCTGAAATGATCTGCCTGCCTCAGCCTCCCAGAATGGTGGGATTACAGGTGTGAGTCAGCATGCCCAGCCTACTTCTTGAATTAATTAAATTATCTTCAATTGATCGTATTGGATTTTTGAAAACTGATCTTTATAGTGGCAGTTATAAAATAATCCGATTTTACTTTTTGTTAAATCTACACATGTACAAATATGATATGCAAATGTATTTATTAAAATGTACTTCTTGGTTGTACGTGGTGGCTTTTGCCTATAATCCTAGCACTTTGGGAGGCCAAGATGGGAGTATCGTTTGAGCTCAGGAGCTCAAGACCAGTCTGGGCCAAATAATCAGCCCTCATCTCCATAAAAAGAAAATTTAAAGATTAGCCAGACATGGTGGCGAGGGCCTGGTAGTCTCAGCTACTCAAGTGACTAAGGCAGAAGCATCACTTGAGCCCAGAAGTTCAAGGCTGCAGTGATCTGTGACTGTGCACTGCACTCCAGCCTGGTCCACAGAGCAAGGCCTTGTTTCAAAAAAAAAAAAAAAAAAAAAGAAAAGAAGAGAAGGAAGGAAAATAAAATGTACATTCCAAAGATGCTATAAAGGCATAGTTTTAGGGACTGTACATTACAAAGGATCTATAAAGATAGTAGCATTATTATACTCAACTATGCAGGCATGTTTTATGTAACTACATTTTTCGTAAAGAAATAAAAATATTTGTCATGATAGTGGGAACAAAAATATACATTTGTGTGGATATTTTTGTTTCTTTTTTAAGATGGCAAACCTGAATCTGTTTGCTATAATGATAGTTTTTGCTTTTTTCTTCTTCTTCTACATTACAACGTCTGGTTTTAAATATAATTGTGGGCAATCTTCATGTTAAGACCATTTTCAAATGAAGTATTTAATTCAACTGTCTGTCAACTTAGATTTGATAACCTTGGCTGCTACTTTAGATAACATATCCTTAATAAGTAACAGGATTAATCAAGGAGAGTTATATTTCTACTCAACATTAAGTATTCTGTCTTTTCTAGTTTAGTAAACTGTCCAGTATCTTGCTACCACTTAGCAAATTCTAATTGATTTGAATGGCAAAGTCAGAGTAAGTTAAACTTTTTGAAGCTGGATTTACATTGCCACAATGTGAAGGTATAATTTAATACATTTAATAAGTAACAGAACATACTAGGTAACTGGAAAGAAGTACAACTTCCTAATGCCCTAATGTATTTGTGCCAGTACTTTTAAATTATTTTTAGTAAGATACATCTATATATTAATTGTTGGATAATCAATAATTTTTTAAAAATAGAATTAATGTGCAGAAAACAAAACAAGTAAAAGTTAAATCTATAATTCTTAGGTAATTCATATTTAAATATAAGTGATAGAATAGTAGAATTTAATACAAATTTTTTGTTTGTTTTTCGAGACACAGTCTCGTTCTGTCACCCAAGTTGGAGTGCAGTGGCGCCATCTCGGCTGACTGCAACATCTGTCTCCTGGGTTCAAGAGATTCTCCTGCCTGTCTCGTGGTCTGCACAAATTCCATTACCTGATTTGAAATCCTGGTCTAGTCTGTATGAAACTACATCGAATATCACAATTACTTCAGCAACAAAAGTTTCCCGGGTAGCTAGGATCACAGATGTGCACCACTATGCCCAGCTAATTTTTGTATTTTTAGTAGAGACGGAGTTTCGCCATGTTGATCAGGCTGATCTCGAACTCTTAGCCTCAAGTTATCTGCCCGCCTCAGCCATCCAAAGTGTTGGGATTACGGGTGTGACCCACGGCACCTGGCCTAAATTTAATTTAGAAATATTTTCTTGATTCCTTATTCTTTTGTATACATCAATCTGTATACTCACTGTATAACTAGCAGAAATTTAGACTGTGAATTCTGCAAGGAAAAAGGTAACAATACTTAGCGGAAGTTTACTTTGCTTGCAATAAGTTTATTTTTCTTTTTAATGCTCCCATTTTGTCTTTTTTGGGATACGATTCTGAAGAAAGGGCTTGCAGCATTGCTTGGCTGCTAATTTTATTTTTCTCCTTAGTATGATGGAGAGAGATTATGTAAAGACTGTAGAAAGATCATTTTCTTTGACAAATGTCAAAGAGACATTTGTCAGAACAAGTAGATTATTTTGTAACAAACTTTTTGGCAAGTGGAAAAGTAGAATAGGTTTGAGAATCAGGGCTCAGTAGACCCTCTACCTTGTCATAAGAAACAGAGGGCTTTCTCTATCCCCTGGTTTCTTGTCTTCATGTACCGGAAGAATTGGATCACACGGGGGCTTGGAGAATGAGTGCGAGGTTTTATTGAGTGGAAGTAGCTCTCAGCAGACGAGGAAACCAGAGGGAGATGGTTTTTCCCTGGAGTGAGGCTGGGTCAGTGACCAGGGTTCTCTTCTGACAGCCCCTGCCAAACGCTGCCTTGTCCCAGTGGTGGATGGCCTGTCAGGGCGCTGGCATCTGTCAGTGTGCTCTTCTGTCAGGGTGCTCCCTCAACGTCCTCTCGTTATCCACCCACTTGTGTCTTCTTACAATGATGTGCTCCTCTGGAGGTCTGGCCACCTGTGTGTTGCCCGCTAGGGTCTTGGGTTTTTATGGGCCCAGGATGGTGGCGCAGCAGGCCAGGGTGGTCTTGGAAAGTGCAGCATTTGGGTGCCAAAGCAGGAGTGCCTGTCCTCACCTAGGTCCATGGGGTGGAACCATAGCCAGCGACTGGCCTTTATCCAGAACTTCCCTCCCCGCTTCGTATCATTTAAAGGGACCACGGTCTTTCCTTTCAAGCACTCCTGTATCAATACAAACACTGAAAATATGATGTAATGTTATTAACCAAATGCAATACTGTTCCACATTCTTATGACTTAAATATATTAATCTTTAATTTAAATTAGAAAAAATTAATAAAGTATACATAAAATAAGTTTAAGCAGTATCAAATCATCATATCCAATACACAAATGACTTAGTGAGTCACAATAATTAATAAAAAGTACAGGAGTCACATCTGTTTCTATCTAGGATGGACTAATATGGATCAAATTTATATTCTCCTTAACAAAAGAAAAAATACATGAAATATGTTTTTCGTAACACTGAACATAAGGCAATGATAGTGACTGAGTAAAGGGAAAAGTCGCTGAATAAAGGAAAACAAAAGAGATGACCCCTATAATTGGTCTATATACTGCCCTGAAAGAGTTTCTAGCAGCTAAGGTGTGGGAAGCAAAAATCAAATTTTGCAAAAGATAAAAATGTTATTTATACATAGAATTATACTAAGCTAAATTTTTAAGTTGAAATTCTTTGCTATGGAACTTTAAAGCTAAATAAGACAACTTCAATTGATTATCACCGGT
>NW_012101821.1:3830515-3831399 GCF_000951045.1 Mandrillus leucophaeus | reverse complement strand
TTAACCAAATACAATACTGTTCCACATACTTATGACTTAAATATATTAATCTTTAATTTAAATTAGAAAAAATTAATAAAGTATACATAAAATAAATTTAAGCAGTATCAAATCATCATATCCAATACACAAATGACTTAGTGAGTCACAATAATTAATAAAAAGTACAGGAGTCACATCTGTTTCTATCTAGGATGGACTAATATGGATCAAATTTATATTCTCCTTAACAAAAGAAAAAATATATGAAATATTTTTTTCATAACACTGAACATAAGGCAATGATAATGACTGAGTAAAGGGAAAAGTCGCTGAATAAAGGAAAACAAAAGAGATGACCACTATAATTGGTCTATATACTGCCCTGAAAGAGTTTCTAGCAGCTAAGGTGTAGGAAGCAAAAATCAAATTTTGCAAAAGATAAAAATGTTATTTATACATAGAATTACACTAAGCTAAATTTTTAAGTTGAAATTCTTTGCTATGGAACTTTAAAGCTAAATAAGACAACTTCAATTGATTATCACCGGTTGGTAAAGTAACATCTCCTTCCGTTCAGTTTAGCTTCTGAGATTCAGATCTGGGGTTTCATTATATAACAAAATTATTCTACAGTTACACTGTGCATTTATATACAAGGTAGTCCTCTGAACTGGCAATTTTGAATTATGATATTTTAATTTGATTTTTTTCTAAATAAAACCCAATATATAAAATGGTCTGCACAAATTCCATTCCCGAATCTGAAATCCTGGTCTCGTCTGTATGAATCTATATTCAAGATCACACTACTTCAGCAACAAAAGTTTCCCGGGTAGCTAGGATCACAGATGTGCACCACTATGCCCAGCTAATTTTTGTATTTTTAGTAGAGACGGAGTTTC
>NW_012101821.1:3828601-3830465 GCF_000951045.1 Mandrillus leucophaeus | reverse complement strand
CTACTTCAGCAACAAAAAGGAACTTTGTGTTCTCCTCTCTGTTTATGAGTCTTTCTAATAATGTTGCACTTCTATATAATTAGCAATTTACTATACAAACACTTTGCTTATTTTCCACCCATATTGGTTAGTGCAACTATTGTGAAGAAGATGAGTTTTAGGGAACATAAAAGCCAACCTGAGACTGCACTTTCTAAAGTGTCAAACATATGTGTCTGTTTATAACTTACAGGCTGAGAAGCATTTGACCACAGTACTTACCACAGGGAAATAATGGAAATTACTTAGATCACTGAAAAAGGATTAGTGGTAAAATTAAGCAACACTGCGTGCCTCTGTACCTGCTTGATTCCTCTGCATTACTGGCTGCCTGAATGACAAAGCTAACCCTGTCTCTGTGCTGTGTTTCATGAAGCCATTTAGAAATTCAGTCTTTTCTTACTTTAACCATTAGTGAAGTAAATAAGTCTATGATGGTTTTACAGATTTTCCTCATCTGGTCAATAAAAATCAGTTTCAAAATAATTCACTACATATAACTTTGGTTTAGCTTTCTTGATGTTGCTTATATAAATAATTTTCTTATTGGTATACATTTCTAAAATAAAACAAAATATCAGTGACATTTAATATGCTTGCCAATAACTTGAATAATTGTTACCAAATGCTAACCTTTTCTTATATGAGTTAGTTCTATGATACTAAACTGGGTAAAAGGAGGAAAAACAGTGTTACAATGAAGACAGAAAATAGGCAGCACACAAGTATTTTGCTCTCTTAATGATTAATTCAGATCACCTCAAACTTACTTTATCTGGGGTAATTTCTATCAATCGTGTAGAAGGTTGAAATGCATAAGTCAATTTGGCCAGAAGCACAGACTGCTCCATGCAAAGAAGGCCCACCAGGGAAGCTGTATCAGAAAACTAAACACAAGCATTTTAAGCTAGGGTAGTTGAAATTAACCCACTGTGCTCATGCATGTACACGTAAAACAGAAAAATTAAATAGAAATTAAAGTTGTACAAATTATATATTACACACAGTACAATTTGATGCATACAGAATGTGCTCGTGTAAGTAAATTAAACTCTGACATAGATCATTAGACTTCTAGCTACTTATATTTTGATTGTGATGTCATTATTTAGTATAACTTATTGACAAATATGATTTTACTTGAAATAATCCCCTCATAGGCTTGTTTTCCCCTCTTCTAAGATTAAACATTTAATTTTCTATAATGTCATATAAATCTTTTCGTCATTTTATCCAATGTGGCAGAATTGAATATTCTGTAGATTGCTACCTTGACATGAGTAGGACTTTGTCTCCACTCCAATTTCATACAACTTTATGTCTGTTATGGTATCTCTTGTACTTACCAGTTTACATAACTATTTATGTGTGTGTGTGTGTGTGTGTGTGTGTGTGCGTGCGCGCTTGTGTGTGTTTCATTCTGTGATCAATTCTTTGAAAGCAGAAAAACCTGCTTTTATTTTTCCCCTCACACTAATAGCATAGTGTCATGCCTGTATTCTTGGAGTATTTATAAAATAAGAAAATTCAGAAAAAATATAAAATACCCCTCAATTTATAGTTATTGTTTAGATCTGGTTGATACCATGTAAGTTTTTCTGAGTTCATTATCTAGATATGCATCAGACCCTACAATAATGACATATATTTGAATTTCCTTGTGTTGACATGACAGACACCAAGGATAATCTCATATTTCATCTTGAATGTTTACAGATTTTCTTTCATAATTTATAAAAAGCGGATTGTTTTGAGATGCTCAGGTCACAATCTTTAATAAATAGTTTCAAATTACATTTAAGAAATTAAAAAATTATTGTGAAAA
>NW_012101821.1:3821385-3823431 GCF_000951045.1 Mandrillus leucophaeus | reverse complement strand
AATGAAGAATACACACTTTTAAAGAGTGAAGAAATATGGCCACCTATCCTATCTATAATGGATAAATATGTTAGCCTTCTACTTCTATATGAGATAACATTCAGCTAGTAGCTGTAATCTTCTTTATATATTCTAGATATGTTTCTGTGACAGAATATTAAGTGAAAAAGTGAATACGTTGTTTGATAGGTAAAATAGCATGTTGGATGAGTGTAAGTTTAAAAAAGTTTGTAGTTTTTGAGCTGAGATTTTAAAGTGAAATTTGAGACATGAAAATGAGGAGATAAAAACTTCCTGAGAAAAGAAAACCATCAATCAAAGTTGTTCTAAGCTCCAAACATATTATAAAATTTATAAAATTCAGAGTATTCATGCAAGGTGCTAATTGGGTCACTTCACTCCAGCTAGGTTTAAAAAAATCCCCTTAGCTTCTAGCCAGGTGATAATTACATTTATTCTTGTTAAATGAAGTGACTATACGTGGGTAGAAAATTCTTTGCACTGAGCTAGACAAAGGCTGAATGGAAATCAGTGAAGTATAATGACAGAGAAAAGAATTAGGACAATAAAATTCATAACTACACATAATTAGCATTATAACAGCCTTTTATTTGTACATAATTACTAGTTTTGTAATGGGTTGATTATTAAATTTTAATCATAGATTCGCTTTGCTTTTATTATTCCTTAACAAGAATTTTGATTGCTGAGTTATTTGTTCTTAGGAAAGTATTAATTTGATTTTTTCTGACTATTTAATTTTAGTCTGTTTACGACAGAAAATGCTTTTGTAAAGTTTTAAATTATTTTTCCAAACATGGGATTTTCAGTGAGCTGTATTTTTGCTTGATCAAATGATTTTTATTGTTCAATCTGATATTTTACTTTACTCATTCTGGTCATTAGCTTCCTCTTCAGTACCTTAGCTATCAATTATATTTTAAGTAGTCACTTTTTTCCCCTTCATTTTGAACTACATTTCCTGTTTTGCCACTGCACACAAGCAATTTTAAATTGTAAAAATATTGCTTTCGACAGCAGCAACTTGTTATGAGTTTGTCATCTACAGAGTTTTTGCTCTGAAGTGGAGTTTTCCAGATTGTTGTGAGACAGCTCAGGTAGTGACAATGCTCTGGAAATGGGACTTTTTCATGAGCTCTGCACCTGTTCTCTTTTCGGTGCCTGAGAGACTTCTGATCTTTTCAGCCACCACAATTGTGCGGCTGCTGGCTTTCAAGGCAGTGCCAGATCTAGGAAGAGAAGGACATAACAAACTCTGATGCAGCTTTTCTTGAATAAACACTCAGATTATTGCAAGCATTTGATTGATGTCCAGAGTGCTGAAAAAGATAATTCTGACAAATGTTGCATTTCTCTCTTTCTCTCTCTCTCTCTCTCTTTTTTTTTTTTATTTGTTTGTTTCTAAGAAGGGAAAACTGGAACTGTATTTTTTAACTTGAAGTTCAAAAGAATGCCTGACCTGGAAGTGCAATTTTGGAGTCATCAGCACAGAGATGGTATTTCAAATCATGAAGTCAGAAAGGGGGAAAATGTAGATAGTAAAATAAACAAAAAAGTGAATAAGGATTTACCACTTGCCACTTCTGGACATAACTCAAACAAAATGCTAAAAATTTGGTTCAAATGCTTTATTAAATTCCATGTTATATGCCCAGTTAGATTCTAGTCAGAGACACACACTTCATGCAGGTACAAGCAGGTTGAAGATTTCCATGATTGTGGCAAATATTCTCCTGAGTAAATCTTACATTGCAGTTAGTTTGAGAATTTTTTTTTTTTAATATTTGGATGTGATCTTTAAATATGACCAATAATTTGTCATTACTTTGTCTCTCTAGAGAATGGGAAAAGAATGGTTGGAAAACATAAAAATATATCATTATAAACTTTGTTACACAATTTTTTCTTAAATAGTATTAACATCTTAATTCTAAACTGTAAAAATAATAATATTTTAGCTATTTAGTATACAGAACATACTCCTGGGAAATATATATTCTTAATAACTACCACTCATACAATCAC
>NW_012101821.1:3809757-3821335 GCF_000951045.1 Mandrillus leucophaeus | reverse complement strand
TGAGACAGCTCAGGTAGTGACAATGCTCTGGAAATGGGACTTTTTCATGAGCTCTGCACCTGTTCTCTTTTCGGTGCCTGAGAGACTTCTGATCTTTTCAGCCACCACAATTGTGCGGCTGCTGGCTTTCAAGGCAGTGCCAGATCTAGGAAGAGAAGGACATAACAAACTCTGATGCAGCTTTTCTTGAATAAACACTCAGATTATTGCAAGCATTTGATTGATGTCCAGAGTGCTGAAAAAGATAATTCTGACAAATGTTGCATTTCTCTCTTTCTCTCTCTCTCTCTCTCTTTTTTTTTTTTATTTGTTTGTTTCTAAGAAGGGAAAACTGGAACTGTATTTTTTAACTTGAAGTTCAAAAGAATGCCTGACCTGGAAGTGCAATTTTGGAGTCATCAGCACAGAGATGGTATTTCAAATCATGAAGTCAGAAAGGGGGAAAATGTAGATAGTAAAATAAACAAAAAAGTGAATAAGGATTTACCACTTGCCACTTCTGGACATAACTCAAACAAAATGCTAAAAATTTGGTTCAAATGCTTTATTAAATTCCATGTTATATGCCCAGTTAGATTCTAGTCAGAGACACACACTTCATGCAGGTACAAGCAGGTTGAAGATTTCCATGATTGTGGCAAATATTCTCCTGAGTAAATCTTACATTGCAGTTAGTTTGAGAATTTTTTTTTTTTAATATTTGGATGTGATCTTTAAATATGACCAATAATTTGTCATTACTTTGTCTCTCTAGAGAATGGGAAAAGAATGGTTGGAAAACATAAAAATATATCATTATAAACTTTGTTACACAATTTTTTCTTAAATAGTATTAACATCTTAATTCTAAACTGTAAAAATAATAATATTTTAGCTATTTAGTATACAGAACATACTCCTGGGAAATATATATTCTTAATAACTACCACTCATACAATCACTTGACTTCATACTGAACATTAATATGGTGCTGTAAATGTAATGAAAACATTGGTTTTATTTCATCCTTCATCCAAACAATTTGAATATCAACTCAAGAAACCAGATTTTTCTCCAAATGTTCCAAGAAGAAAGGTGTTTTATCCGTGGAGTTGGTATTAAAAAAGACCAAAGAACTGGAAGAGCAAAAGAATGAAGAGTGTGCTAACCAGAAATTCAGAGATCAAATAGCAAACACTGCCTAGACTGAGCCCGAGGACCAGCTCTGCAAGAGTCACTGCCACAAGCACAATGTTTTCATTTTGTCTTATCTTCTCTAATCTCTCATTCATGAATGCCTCCTATTTTCGGGTCTCAAGGGAGCACACCCTGGCAAGAAAATCTGGCAAATATATTTGATAACAAAAGAAGTAGCATCCCTAGCACATGTGAGAACTGACAAAAGACCTGTATCTTTTGTGCCTATGTAATTTTTTTTTTTTTTGGCCTTAACAGCAGCAAGAACAAAAAACAACATAGATCTCGTAGATGTATGACAGAATTTTTAGGCTGTCCTAAGAAAATGAATAAAATGTCTTAAAAGTTCCAATAATTTCAGTTGTCTGAAAAAATTTCTGTGCTGCTGTGTGAGAAAAAGTTTATTATTATTATAATTATTATTATACTTCAAGTTCTTAGATACATGTGCAGAACGTGCAAGTTTGTTACATACCTGTCACATACCTGTATATGTAGGTAACAAACCTGCACGTTCTGCACATGTATCCAAGAACTTAAAGTAAACCTGCAGGTTCCATATGAACTGGCAATATCTGAAGTTGGCATACAGATAACCGATGACTCAGCCATTGCATTCATAGGTATGTGCCCAATAATAACATGTACATGTGTGTCACAAAAGTACAAGAATGCTGTCATTCATAAAGAATGCTGTTACTCCTAAAGAATGCTGTTACTCATAAAGGATGCATTTTTCATAAAAGCTAAAAATTAAAATAAATCAAATTCTATCGAGAATAGAAAAATCAATTATGATATATCCCTTAAAAGAGAATGCAAATTTAATAAATGTGTGCTACAGTAAACAACATGGGAAAAACATACTGAAAGAAAGAACTCAGATATAAAAGAGCAGATATCGTATGATTCCATGTAAATAACATGCATGGACAGAAATCCCAGTTCTTGCTTAAAGCAGGATACTGTTTTCCATTGTGGCGACTGCAACTTGAAGCAACTTTGTGAAACTTTGTCCAACAACATCTTTGTGATTTGTGTAGTTTTTTTTCTATATTTTATAAACTGTAATACATTTTTCTACAAAATAGTAAGGTCAAAAATTTGTGTTGTACAAATTATTTTGTTAAAAATAGTTTCTGTCTGGAAATACAATCTAAAATAAGACAGAAATATATAATCAAAATCACTTGAAATGCACTCTAGGAATTAAATATTTATGTCATAAGCAAAAGTTGAACCTGGATATTCAATAAACATATGAAAGGATATCACACTTTATCCACAGTAAGACCTATGCCATGTTTGATGGGATGATGGCTTATTTATTTCTCTAATAGATGGTAACATCGGGACAAACAAGATGTATTATGTTAGTCAAATTAAAGATGCTTGTGATTAACACAGAATTATAACTGTCAGTGCCTGCACAACAAACTTTATTAAGTGGTATGTCATTGAAAATTATTTAAATGAGAATATAATGAAGCAAAACTCTTGAAATATGTTTAGCATAATTAATTCTGAAGAGTAGGGAAGTTCATTAAAGCTAACAAAATAGTTTCTCATTTTAAAAAACATATTTTAAACCATTTAAAATACTGCATTGAAATGACTCAAAAGAATCAACAATAAAGTTATGACATTTAAGCTTTTCTTTTGCCATTAGAAGATAATATATAAAATATTTTCCCTAAATGCCTTGAACAAGTCAGTAAAATAATATTACTCCTCATGAATTAAGTAGTAGTTATAATTTCATAATAATAGAATTATTTAATTTCACAATAATAGTTATAATTAGTTATATCTAGTTATATCTCCTATTAATTTAGAGTTTTGAAAACATTTAGAAAAAGGATTATATTCTAAGAGTAAAACTCTATGGCTACATTTAACATATGTGGGTCTAAAACAGCAAAATCTCTTAAATCTGGTTCATATTCTTTTGAAAATGCAACAAAATGTTACCTATTATTCCATTATTGTTCTGTACTGTAATATATATTAATAATCAAGAAGCAGGAGAGAAAACAAACTGCCAAATAATACAAAAGTTGGCATACTTTTTAGAATGGATCAAAAAAACAATTACTATATTAAATGTGACATGGAGAAGATCTTTAATAATAGAGATAAAAATCATAGTCATATAAAGGAAGGCATTAAAATATAAAATAAACAATTAAGAAAATAAAAAAATAAGAAACCAGGGCACTACAATAGCATTTTCTATATGTATAGTTAGTATTTCTGAAGACCTGTACCTTGAATCTAGATTGAAGAAAAGAATGATAGAATTAATGCCTATAGAAGTCCAAATCATTTTTGTGCCCTATTAGTGAAAAATTGAATTAGGTTTTTATGTAAAAAATATTGAAAATGAATGTTAACAATTATAAAGAAAAAATACTCGGTTGATTTTTAATATTTCTCTGTTTTGACAAGCTTTATGTAATCTCAGATTATTCAAATAATTGTTTATATCTTATTTTTTCACAGTGATATAAAAAATGTTAACATTTCATGCAATTTCTGTTTGTGGAAATTGTATTCGTTATTCCTCATGATGCTTGGCTAAGAAATAAAATGTTGCATAATGATCCTTTCTTCTAAAATAATATTAATTCAGGTCTTTTGGTCAGGAACACTTTCCGCAATATACAATCTTTCTAGAGTATGTTGAATCCCAATTTAGATAATTCTCATCTACGATATAAATGATATTTTACTTTATGATACCTCTCTTTTCTTTCCTTCTCTTTCTCCCTCCTTTTCTCTCTCTCTCCCTTCCTCTTCTCATAATGCAAAGCATTAGAGGAAAATCGGACAAGTATGTATTTCTTTTTACTTTGAAAATCTGTAATGAAATCAAATAACTTTCCTCCAGAGCGGATCTTCTGTTCTTCATTTTTACCATGTCATTTGCTGTTTAAGGAAGACATCTGTAATGAACAGGCTGTCTCCTATTATTTGATTCCATGTTGCATGGACTTTTTGCCCAAGAGAGTCATTTATCAATCAGGAAAGCTTTCAATGGTCCTGCATTTTCCACTGTTTTTCTCCCAAAGAGAAGAATTACCAATAGCCCAAAACTGGCTGAGATGTTTAGCTCTTCCATACAAAGTAGACCTTTTTTTTCTGGTGAATATTTAATAATTTAAGGTTAACTCCTAAAGACCTTAGTTCTTCTTAAGTGTCAGTACACCTAGATTACGAGTTTACTTTATTCAAGTTCTAATTTAGGTATTTTTGAAAAATCGCATTGGTATTCTAAAAAAAGTATTCTAAAATGTATTTAAAGAAGAGCATAGAAGTAACATGCCATCCAGATCCTACAAGACAAATATTTTAAAATAGTTCATTAATCAAATAAATTTATGTATATAAATAATCCCAGTATTGAAAGGTGATGCAATTTTTATCTTCTTAAATATGAGTAACTCAAAAGAAACTAAAAAGAAAAACCACAAAAATCTGTTCCCTTTCATGAATTTAAATAATTCCTAAAGAAATGCATTTCCGATGTTTTATATATTACTGCTATTGTAGTATTAAAAGTAACCTTGTCATCTTTTCAATAATGCTAATACAAAATTTTTAAAGCTGTATGCCTGTAATTTCTAACTATGATTGATTTACAATTCCATTAAACCACATATTTTTGTATGTATAATAAAAAGCCTTGTATCCTGCATGCTTGGGGAGTAAATATCAAAATATGTCACCCCTAAATTTAACATGTTATGGAATACTATTTATCTCTGTTAGAGAAACTTTTTTTCCAGCCTCTAGAATGTTAATATTAATGTCCATGCTCTGAATTATTAGAATTTATCTTGTCATTCACATGAAATACCAGTACCTAAGGCATTCATCTGGTAATTTGACAATAATTTGGTTGCCTTCCAGTACATGACAAAAGCATAACTGAGATAATTCCTATTTGAAAGAGACACTCTAAAGGACTTGCTAATTAAATATTCCTTCAGATCATTGTTTCTGAAGAGCTAGTGTGCATAAAAATCACCTGTTAATATTCAAATGCCCTTTCCTATGATTAAATAAAGCTTGATTAACAGGGTAATAGTCATACTCCTTTTCTTTTGTTTCTCCCATAGTCATCTTCCCCTTTTAGTCTTCATCCTCAAGCTTTTTCCCTTGTTCACCTATTTTAATTAGATGGAGTCTGAGACACATTAGCCAATGTTTCATTAATGATTGTGGTTGCTGTTTCTAAGTTACAAACCAGATTCTGTCATTCCTTTATTTTACTTTTTGTGTTGAGGTGAAAATTATTTCATTCCCTGCTTGCATCTAATTTCAAGGTCCATATAATTGTCAATAAGCTAAATTCAGCAATTCAGGGCCTGAGATAGTACACATTTTTTGAAGCATTTTGTGTTTTCTGCATGTATCAATTGAAAAGACAGAAGAAACAGTATTCTTGTGTGATGGTTTGTCCTAGAAACAGAGTTTAAGCTTGTTTCCTGCATACGGTACTAAAAGAATTTGTGAAAAGGAGAAACAAAAATAAACAATATTAATGGTGAATAGAGAGTTGATTGGAAAGGTCTCAATATAGAGAGAGAGTCCAAGTGATCATACAAATTTAGAACCTGTAGCACAAACAATGTTGAGGCTGCGTGATAGTTAATGGAAGCCTTGGGAGCACTGAACAGCTTGGGGATAAGTAAACTACAAACAGACATTCCAGAAACCACTGGAGAGAGGAGGAAATTGGGTAGTCACAAGTTGGCAGATGTTTATTATTGAATTTGAAAATCATTTTTAACAATGAGATTCTTAAAAGAGAAGAGTTTATATGTAAAGCACGTTATACATATTGTTGCTTAAAAACTTACTGGAACCAATCAAAAGTTGTGAGACATCCTATGAGTTTTGTAAGCACATGCACGAATACACACAAAATAAATCAAATAATGGAATGTGCCTAGATGCCAATTTGCTTGCAGAAAAATGTTCTTCACATTAATTATTTTAACAATCTGTTAATGTTAACTAAATTCTGGTTAAAATATTAAGCATAGTGTACTAAATTTTGCCATGTCCTGACTTGGCAAGTTATTCCTAAAATCGCGTGTTCCCATTATTTTCTGAATAAGCAAACAAAAATAATGGTATTTTTTTCCAGCATTTAAATGTATAGATTTTGGATCTAAGGCTTTGAGGCAATTTCATCTCTCATTACTGTGCCTATAACTTATGAACAAATTATTATTTTTATCCTATTGACACCTAAGTCCTCAACTTAGTTTTTTTTGCATACAATATGACTACTTCCATTAAGGACAAAGTAAAGTTTGTATCCTATTGGAAGCTGACAGTGCTTTCTGCTCATTAGTGGTATTCATGATTATCTAAAGTGTGTTTTGGCATTTGCTGGGGTGCTCACTTTAACTCTTACAAGGAAATGGGAGAAGCAGGGAAGGAATATATGTGGTTCTCTCGGCTACCTCTAATACTGCTATTGTCCACCAACAAAAAGGAGTAGAAGCTAATGAGGTCTCATACAGGAAATAACTCCCAGGAATCAGAATGTTCAGGAATGAGTGGATCATATCATAAACTAGAGAATTCTGATCAGTTAAGCGCCAAGAGAATGTAAAAGGTACATGAATTGATTGTGGATGAGGAAAAACATATTCACCAAATAGAGCCTTTGTTCAATATTTCTCTCTCTCTATATATATACACATATATATTTTTGCTTGTTTGTTTGTTTGTTTGTTTGTTTTTTTGAGACAGAGCCTCACTCTGTGCCCATGCCCTGGAGTGCAGCAGTGTAATCTTGGCTCACAGTGACCTCCACCTTGCTCAAGCAATTTTTCTGCCTCAGTCTCCCGAGTAGCTGGGATTATAGGCATATGTCACTATGCCTGGTGAATTTTTTTGTTTTTTTGTATTTTTAATAGAGATGGGATTTCACCATGTTAGCCAGGCTGGTCTCAAACTTCCAACCTTAGGTGATCTGCCTGCCTCTGTCTCCCAAAGTGCTGGGATTACAAGCGTAAGCCACCGCGCCTGGCCTATCTCCTTATTTACTTACATGTTATTTTATGTAAAGGAAGCTATTTCCTCTACTTTTCTCAGTATTTTCACATGATATGATGTTAATTGATGGCATTATAATTTAATCCACAGGTAATAGAATATCAAAAAGAGAACACGAAAAAAGCTGAGAAAATAAAATGACTATCAGTAAAGATTTTGAGCCTGGTGATGATGCAGAACCCTGAGGTTTTGGGTTGCCTTCTGCTGAGAATGAATTAGACATCTTTTGGATTATGTAGTGGCTAGATTCATTGTTCAGAGGCATCTCCAAAGGGCAGGGTAAATTTGTGGACAGTAAGATAAATGTATCTTAAATAAGTTAAATAAGTAAATATAAATGCATAAATGACAGCAAGTGTGGTGGTTGTACTGAGCATTTATGGTTCTTTTTATTGCGTAACATCGATACCCCTTTTTCTACATCTGGGGAATTGAACTACTATGAATCTCAGTGAGAAACATATCTAGCTTCCTACTAAAGAAGCTGAAACTGCCAGATACTGACTTTCCAAGTTTCTCTTGCAAAAGAGAGTAGTGCAACACGTAACTGAGACTTCACTAATTAGACTTCGTTAAAAATAAGCAGGAACTATAGAGTAATCGTTCTGGTGGCAGAAATTGTGATAGCGAGATCAGACTCCTTTAGCAAATGCAATAGAGATGTCTTCACTGGATCAGATCACTGGTTTGGCATGAGACATTTTCTAACCCCTGTAACTTTAAACTTAGTATTCCAGTTTTCCTGAAGATTATGTGAGGAACATAATACCTTCTTAAAAATTTATTTTCAGTCACAGCAAGTTTCTCTTAAAACTAAGAATGCAAAATGACACAAAGTGTTTGAAGACTGTCCCTGAACCATGTATCAGGTTTCAGTGCTGACAAGCTCCACGGGGGCATCCACTGGTCCTTTTCATAACCCACTCCATCATTCCCCCCAGGGAAAAGAAGATGAGTGAACACAACAAAAGTTGCTGAGCAAGTTGGTTCTTGGGTTCCCTGTTCTTGGGAACTGCCTGTTCAGATGGGTGTATTGTTGGCAGTTATCCAGAAGAGCGTTAGGTGGAGGGGCAAGTTTGTCTGGTTCAGGAGTACAATGAGAAGTGGATTCTCTTCAGCTATGAGACACCAGTTTATTTATCTACAAATCTGAGACAGTAAAAGTACTATCATTTTTACATAATTTTTTTTTTTGCTTTTATATGTATTTCTCAGGGATTCTGAACTATGTTGAACTGAAAAGTAAAAAGGAAAAATGTTGTTTACTATTCTCATTAGCAATAACAAAATATAAATTTTATATATAACCAGGTCATGAACATATAAATACATAATTTGGATAATATAATTGAAGACACTTGTGTTTTACTGATAAGCAAAATTAGCATATACATGCTTTATTGATATGATATTATTCTATTTTCCTTAATGGTTTAGAAATTGTTTATAACTTTAGTCATTTTCAGTTTGATGTATAAAACTTTATAGATCATTGTAGAAAAGTTTTATGAAACTAAAATTAAGGAAAACCAAAATTACATATAAATGAAAATCTTTATTATTCCAAATGTTTTTCGAAGAACTACTGCATTTTGCTTCCTAAGATGTGAAGAAAAATGCTTTTGTGAGGCATATAAAGTTATACTTGACAAAAAAGCCTCAAGCAGATTCTTACACTTCATTGACTCCATTAATCTTTATTTTTCTTATTTTTGTTTGCTTGAATGCAGCCTTCAACAGGATGTTATACCTCAGGCATTACCACCCCTCTGTATTTTTTTTTTTATCTTGAAGAATCCCAAACTCAAACATTTGACTAAAACTTTTTCTTTCTATTATTCTTCTCTCATTCCCACACGTCTATTAAAATTGTTCATTACCTTTAAAGGGCAATTCTTTTAAATCCTAAATTTTATGTCAGATTTCTGTCCTCCCCTGGCTTCATTTTTATCCCTATAATCTTTCTAAACTAAGATAAGAAAGTTGAATAATCTATTCACTAATTCTTAGAATCTCTCTTATCTCTGATTTTCTCCCAACTGCCACACCAATGATTTTATATCTAGAACAAAAACAGTGGTCTCCTCCATCTAAGCACCTGCTTTATATCTGAGTTCAGATCATACAAAGCTACATTTAAACAAATGTATTTGAAATTGAATATTTGCTTTCCACCCCTAAACCTGCTGTGTGCCCCATCTTCTCTTCCCTATCTTGATAAATGTCTCCACTAAATCTACATTGGCCAAGTGAGAAATCTAGGACTTACTGTTGATTTCCCCCTTTATCCTAACCCATATATGATTTATCTCCAAATATATTTTAGATTCTGTTCATTGTTGTCCATTTCAATTGAAGTCACATGCATACATGCCCCCAATTTTCATCTGAAATCCTTATTGAAACTCCTAACTGTCCTTTCTTTTTCCTCCCTGAATCCTGGATATGCCATACTGTAACCAAAGTGAAGTTAAAGTCAAATGCAATCCACAAAAGTGATCATCTAAAGCCCTTTGAAGACTCCTTGCACCCGATCTTTCACCCTCCATGCATATCCCTTTGACACTTGCACAAACTCATCGCCCACTACACACACTTCTACTCACTTATTCCATTCCCTATCAAATATGAAGTTCTGCAAAGCACTTCAAACCCTTAGCAAATGTTAACCCTGATTTCACAACTGAAGATAGTGATTCATCTCCATTCTTAAAATGACAGCTTAAATCTTATCTGCTAATAGCTGCTTTTTTGGACCACTCAAAAAAAGTACGCCAGTTTACCCATATTTTTATTTGTTGTTCAGTTTTACTTTGAGTATTGTTTGCTTCTCTTCATAGTATTCAGCAGAATTTATTAGCATTTAATGTGTTTAGTTAATTATTTATGTAATGCTTTACCCCATCATAGGCTTCCCGAGGAAATAGCATCTGGAGTAGTTTCCATTTCACATCTAAAGTCTGGCACAGTTTCTAGAACATTGATTACAAGGAAATTTTGGTAATAGAAAGATGAGTGAACTCTAGCAAACACTTTCTCTTTATTTCCATTTGATCTAATGGAAAGAGTCACCTGAATATTATTACTTCTCCTAAAATATATGAATTATAAGTTTAATCCATCACAAATTGTTTTATTAATCACTCTAGAATTCCCATTTATGTATTATGAACATTTTGCATTCCTCTAACAAAGTAACCTCATCACTACCCTCCAGTTATGATGCTGCTGAAATGACAATGTAATCTGAGATAACCTGATATAAATGTATTTAACCTATTTTTTGAATCAGTATAGTCTTTTTAATTTTTATATGATTTCTTTCAAATATTATCTCAAAATTAATACTCTATTTTCTTCTCTCACACTCTTGAAGTCACTTCTTCTGAATAATCTTTCTTTTCTTTTCTTTACGCATGTCTTGATCAGACTTTCAAACTCTAAGTGTAATAAACATAGTAGTCAAACCAAAATTGTATATGCACTTTAACTCCCATGGTTTCCCATTCATTAAGCAGAAATTGAATGTGGAAAGGACCAAATATTCTACTTTTCTCCACCTACCTTCCTTTTTCAGGGTGATTTTCTTTGAGTTTGGAGAACAGATTCTGGAAACTGTAAAAGGCAGAAAATAGTATTTATTTTACGGTGCTGTTCTGTCTTTCATTGGTTGCCCTAGCTAAGATTGACTGTCATCGATATTTATGAAGTTGGCATCCAAATGCTGACTCCGTTGTGCAAAAAAGGGAGAGTTTTAAGAGAACTTGTAGGATAGAAATTCACTTTAGTTTGGACTCTCTAAATTTTCTCCTGCTAACTCTTGCCTGCAATAGGACACCACATTTTTGCCCCTTCATCAGGTGACCTCTTTGCATAAAATATTTAAAAGAAGGGCTTATGCTTAGCAAGAGTCCACATGGCCTACTTTACACACAAAAAAACCTCAAGGATTCTTATTTTGTCAATTCTCTTTTCCTTCAAAAAAACAAATCAGAGAAAAAGAAATCTGGTGCCACATTGGCAGAGATCATCTGCAAGAAAAAGATGCACAATACACTCTCTTTTTCAGTGACTTTCAGTCTCCCTAATTGAATTTTTCGGAGTTCTCTCACATAACTTGATGTATATCTTGGCTTTTCACAAAGGAAGTAGAGAAATAAAAACACAACGAACTAAAGAAAAATATTCGCACTAGATAGAGTTAATGGCTTCGATAATTTCTGTGAATACATCTTGGACGAGGAAGTAGAGACGCTGATGCTATCAACAAGCTCTGGTAACTTATCGGTCTTTAAAAGTTTTCTGTTCTCTTTAGAAACATTCAGCT
>NW_012101821.1:3802753-3805427 GCF_000951045.1 Mandrillus leucophaeus | reverse complement strand
TTCCTTTGTACTTCTCTCTCCTGTCACCTTGTGAAGAGGTGCCTACCACCACGATTGTGAGTTCCCTGAGACTTCCCCAGCCATGCAGAACTTGGAGTCACTTAAACCTCTTTTCTTTATAAATTAGCCGGTCTCTGGTATTTCTTCATAGCAGCATGAGAACAGACTGATGCACCTTGGAATCATGAGAACTTTTAACTTTAATGAAGTACTGTAGTTTTGTCATTGTTGTTTTTGTTATTATATGTAAAAAGATTTTGCCTAGATTGAAGTAATGGGGATATGTTTCTATATTTTTTTTTCTTCTAAGAGTTTTCTAGTGCTAGCTATTATGTTTAGATCTATGTTAATTTTTTGTTGCCAGTTGTCCCAGACTGATTTACTGAAGACACTATTATTTTCCCCTTTGAATTGTTTTAGTACTTTCATTAAAAATCCACCAACCATAAATGTGTAGGTTTGTTTCCAGACTCTCAATTTTATTCCATTGATCTGTATCCCTATCATTATGCTGGTAGCATATTGACTTGTTTAATGTAACTAAGTAGTTACTTTTGAAATCTGAAATGTGAGTCCTCCAACTCTCCAACTTTGTTCTTTTCAAGATTGTTTTGCCTATTCTGGGCTCCTTAAAATTACACGTTGTTACAAGCATCTATTTTGTAACTTTTATAGAGATTACATAGAACCTGTGGAAAAATTTGGGAAGTAATTTCATCTCAACAACAATAAGTCTTTGATCCAAGAACATACCTTAATTTTTATTTTGGGCTTCTTCAATTTCTTTGAACAATGTTTTGTTGTTTTCAGAATATATGTTTTGTTTTGTGTTGTGTTGTTTGTGTTTTGAGATGGAGTCTCTCTCTGTCTGTGTAGTGGTGTGATCTCGCCTCACTGCAACCTCTGCCTCCTCGGTCCAAGTGATTCTCATGCCTCTGCCTCCCAAGTAGCTGGGATTACAAGCACCCACCACCATGCCTGACTATTTTTGTATTTTTACTAGAGATGGGGTTTCACCATATTGGTCAGGCTGATCTCGAACTCCTGACTTCAAGCGATCCACATACCTTGGCCTCCTAAAGTGCTGGGATTACAGGTATGAGCCCCCTCACCTGGCCATGATATAAATTTTGAACTCATTTTGTTATTTCATCCCAAATGCTTTATCTTCTTTATGTTATTATAAATTATTTTTTCTCATTCTAGTTTTAGATGATTTATTGATAGTGTATAGAAAGGAACTGACTTTTGTGTGTTAACCTTTTACCCTGCAACTTTGCTGAACTTTTTTTCTTAGTTCAAATAGCTCTTTATGTGGGTTTCATAGGATTTTCTATGCAGACAAGATCATGTCATCTGCAAATATAGTTTTATTTTCTTTATAAACTTTTTTGACTGATCACCTTAAGTAAAACCTTCAGTAAAATGTTGAATAGAAGTGGTAAGAGGCAACATTGTTTTCTTGTTCCCATACTTAGGGGGAAAGCGTTGAATCTTTCAAGATAAAATATGATTTTAGCTGTAGGTTTTTTGGGCATTTTTCTCCAAATATCACCTTGTTGATAATTTTTTATCAAAAATGAGTGTTGAATTTTGTCAAATAGTTTTTGTACATTCATTTAGATTAATAAAACATAAACTCTGTAAATCAATGAGAAAATAGCATTATCCCACTACCAAAATGACATTTACATGTTAAATTTTAAACTCTACATAGGTTTAGTACAAGAAACAAGGCTCTTTGGGGAGCGGTGTCTAACGGGATCACATTTCTCCAGTCAAAGAATGGTTCACATATGTATTTTGATGGTCAGTATTTCTTTTTGTTTTTCTTTTTGAGAGGGAGTCTCACTTGTTTCCCAGGCTGAATTGCAGTGGCATAGTTTCTCGGCTCACTGGAACCTCTGCCTCCCAGGTTCAAGTGATTCTCCTGCCTGAGCCTCCGAGTAGCTGTGATTACAGGTGCCTGCCACCACACCCAGCTAATTTTTTATATTTTTAGTAGAGACGGTGTTTCACCATGTTGGCCTGGCTCGTCTCAAACACCTGTCCTCATGATCTGTCAGTCTCAGCCTCCCAAAGTGCTGGGATTACAGGCGTGAGCCACTGTACGCAGTCAATGGCTAGTATTTCTTGAATCATTAGTTCAAATGGTCAGGTGTAAGAGTCATGTGAGTATGTTTTGAAATTTGTCATGTTGTATCTTCCCATATATAAAACATATTTTTCTTGAATAAACAAAGTGACTTTATTAAACTACCTGCTGTCTTCTGTAATTTTAATAATGAAGAAATGTTAAGAGAAATCAGCAATGAGCACAGGAAAATTTGCTTAAAATTCTTATTCACAAAATTATTGGGTATATTTTATCTCTATCACACATTTGCTTACAAACACACACACAAAAAATGCACACACAAAGCAGACACTGTCACCACACATTATATTTACGTGCTTTGCTCTTGCTTATTGCATCATAAATGCTGATTCTTGTTTGGAAGAGAGTAAGATGAAATTTCTGTTATTTCTGTTATTTCTAGTATTTCATTGGGCTTCCCTGAGGGAAATTATTTTCCTGCTTCTTTTATAAAATATTCCTGGTGTCAGAAAACATTTTTCTCTCTACAGGGATTCACACTATTATTCAACATTTTCTATAATAAAAAAAAAAACC
>NW_012101821.1:3799104-3801273 GCF_000951045.1 Mandrillus leucophaeus | reverse complement strand
ATTAGATATACTTAAGAAATATTATTAAACTGTGACTTGAAAAGATAGTTATGTTTTTAATTGCTTGAGAAAATATGTAGAAGATTAAGATAGAAACTTTAAAAGAACTGTTTAAAGTTCATTATTTGCACTATATTAGTGATGCATATTGTTTTTTATTATTAGATCTTGGAGACAGGAAAAATAAACTGACTTATAATTGGACTTTACAAAGAAGAGCAGTTGTTATCAATACTGCAAGAGGTGACAACTATCTGTCTGGAATCCATTCATTAATTTTGGCACAGAAAGTAGATTTCCATATGTGTTCTATATTGTTTTCATATCCACATTTTTGACTTTGAAGGGAAATCAACATTGAAATATACATATATAGATATGTTCATATATACATAAGCATAACATAGATACCCATAATATACATATGTAAATCTATGTAATTATAGTATATGTTTCATATGTATATTTATTTTTATTTTCTTTCCAAAATAGGAAAAAAGAAGAACTGACATAGACTTTCGATTCGGTTATACTGTTCGAAATGTAACCAGAGCAGAGAATATTAAAAATAGGTGTCAGAAGCACTTAGGAAACAGTTACTGGATTTATATATTATATCTTAATATTTTCTCTCACTTTATGTTGTGAGACAATTATTAGTAGCAGATTTGGAAAATAAAATGATTATTTACGCTATATGATGTTAATTTACCAGTATATTATAGAAGAGAATAACCATAACTATGTACTAGTTATGAACAAAGTACTAGTAAAAACACATATCAATTATTTTTGTTATACTTCTTATTGGACCATGCAGGCAATTAAGAAATGGTTAAAAGTTGGAAATAAAGCTGTACCCCTATAGCCTTTGAATCTTCAACTAAATTGACAGTAACAAACAATGGGGGAAATACTCCTTACTCACTAAATTATGCTGGGATAGCTAGCTAACCATATGCAGAAGAATAAAATTGGATTCCTTTCTTTCATCATATACAAAAATTAACTCAAAATAGATTAAAGATTTAAATATAAGATCTTAAACTATAAGAATTCTATTACTGAGCAATGAGTTTCTGGAAAAAAAAAATTCTGGAAGGAAACCTTGGAAACAACTTTTTTACATGGGCCTTGGGAAAGAATTTGTGACTAAGTCTTAAAAAGCAATTGTAACCCAAACAAAAACTGACAATTAATTAATTAATTAAACTAAAGGGCTTCTGCATAGTGAAAAAAACATCAACAGAGTAAACAGACAACCTACAGAACAGGGGTAATTGTTTGTAAACCATGCATCCAACAAAGGTCTCATATCAAGAATATATAAAGAATTTAAATCAACAAGAAAAAAAAAATCAATCCCATTAAAAAAATGAGCAAAGAACATGAACAGACACTTCTCAAAAGAAGACATAAAAGTGGCCAACAAACATATGAAAAAGTGCTCATCAAAAATAATCATCAGAGAAATGCAAATCAAAGGTATAATGAGATACCATCTCACATCAGTGGAATCACTACTACTAAAAAGTCAAAAAATAACAGATGTTGGAAAGGTTACAGAGAAAAGGAAATGCTTATACACTATTGGGATGGGAATGTAACTTATTCCAGCCACTGTGAAAAGCTGTTTGAAGATTTATCAAAGAACTTAAAGCAGAACTACTATTAGACCTAGCAATCACATTACTGGGTGTATATTCAAAAGGAAACAAATCATTCTACCAAAGAGACACATAAACTTATATGTTCATCACAGCACAGTTTACAATAGCAAAGACAGGGAATTAACCTAGGTACACAACAATGGTGGATTGGATTTAAAAATGTAGCATATGTACACCATGAAATACTATGCCACCATAAAAAGAATAAAATCATGTTATTTGCAGCAACATGGACACAGCTGGAGGCCATAATCCTAAGCAGGATTAATGTAGGAACAGAAAGTCAAATGCTTCATGTTTTCACTTAAAAGTGGGAGCTAAACATTAGTTATTCATGGACATAAAGATGAGAACAATAAACACGGGCTTACTAGAATGGGGAGCGAAGCAAGGGTTGGAAATCTGTTGGGTACTATGCTCACTACTTGGGTGATGGGATAATTTGTACCCCAAACTTCAGTATCACACATTATACCTATATAACAAACTTGCACACTTA
>NW_012101821.1:3796288-3799054 GCF_000951045.1 Mandrillus leucophaeus | reverse complement strand
TGAAATACTATGCCACCATAAAAAGAATAAAATCATGTTATTTGCAGCAACATGGACACAGCTGGAGGCCATAATCCTAAGCAGGATTAATGTAGGAACAGAAAGTCAAATGCTTCATGTTTTCACTTAAAAGTGGGAGCTAAACATTAGTTATTCATGGACATAAAGATGAGAACAATAAACACGGACTTACTAGAATGGGGAGCGAAGCAAGGGTTGGAAATCTGTTGGGTACTATGCTCACTACTTGGGTGATGGGATAATTTGTACCCCAAACTTCAGTATCACACATTATACCTATATAACAAACTTGCACACTTACCACTGAAACTAAAGTAAAAGTTGAGAAATGAAAATAAATTGCCAAATAAATACCCCAAAAAGGATATTTTAATCTCTTTATTTTAGCATTGTCTTTGTTCTGTCTTATGTAAAACCACCACATTTTATCAAATCTAAATTTCATTGTAATGGAGAGTAAGTTATTCCATTATTTTTGTAACACTAAAAAAGTAAAAGTTCTGCCAATTACATTTTGACATGGTGTTAATTTTAAGATGCATGCTGATTTCAGAAATATAAGAATATATGTAGCTTAAATTCACTTTCCCCATGTGATTGTGAGTACTGAAGGGCAGGGATTTGATTTGTTCAACTTTGGCTCTTCTAAACACTCTTCTGGCACACACATTGTTCATAAGAGTTAAACAAATATTTGTTGAATTAAACTGAACAAGTCTCCATCTTTGCTCATTTTGCCACAGTTCCTAATACCCTACCTCAGAGACAGGATGTTTCATAGAATGAGAATTTTATCATCTATTTCAGAACTCTGTATAGTATAATGAAATGAACCCACTAATAGTCAACATCAACAAAAATCTTATATTACTCTTCTCATTTATCCTAACCTGAGCACTTAAAGTGTGGAAGATCTTCCACAATGTGTTTTACTTATGTTTGTGTTCATACCATGAATTGCTTTTTAGCACATTCATATAAAAATCAACAACCCCTCTTAAAAAGTTAATGTTTAGGTACATGTGGTAGTAGAAATAATTTTGAAAATTAAAAAAAAATGAGTGAAAGGTATATTAGGGAGAATGATACTAGATTTGGACAACAGACGTTATGTTGGAAAGGACAGAACAAATTAGTTGGCTACTTCAGTACATGCCCAAATACTTAAATTTAATTTGACCAAATGTCTTTGTCTGTGTTCTGCTACTGTAACAGAATCCCAGAGACTGGGTAGTTTGGAGACAATTTAAGTTTATTTGACTCAAAATTCTGCAGGTTGGGAAATCAAGAGCATAGTGCCAGCATCCTGTGAGGACCTTTGTGCTACATCATCACAGGATAGAAAGCAGAAAGTGGAAGGGCAAGCAAACCTACCAGAGACGAGTGAGTATGACACTTTTTTTTTTTTTTTTTTTTTGAGTCAGCGTCTCACTCTTTTACTCAGGCTGGATTGCAGTGGTATAGTCATGACTCACTGCAGTCCTGACCTCCTGGGCTCAAGCAATTCTCCCACCTCAGCCTCCTGAGGCACAGGTACAAGCCACAGAGCTGACTAGTTTTTAAGTTTTTTGTAAAGATGGGGTCTCACTATGTTGCTCAGGCTGGTTTAAAACACCGGGGTCAAGTGATCCTCCCACCTCAGCTTTTCAAAGTGCTGGGATTACAGGTTTGAGCCACAGCACCTGGAAAGCTAATTCCTTTATTAAGAACCTAGTCCAGCAACAACTAACCCACTCCCACAATAATAGAATTATTCCATTCACGAGTGCAGATCCCTTATAGCCTAATCATTTGATAAAGGCCCTATCTTTTAATACTGTCATAGGATCCTTGGGATGTCGTTTCACCAGCCAGAAACCTCTGTGGTCAGAGGCACCTTCTGTCTGAGTTTTGCTTTCTTCTGCTGGGCTTGTTCCACCCACTCAGCCTGACAGGCTGCGCTCGGGTTGTGTTACCAGCCTGGATCTCACACCTGCCAAGGGCAAACCAGGCGTGGAGCAACAAGGGGTGTGTAGGCAATTGAGTGTGGGCTCCAGGCACTGAGCATAGCCAGGAAAGCTGTCTGCTACAGCAGGGTTGGCAGCTCCAGGTGCTGGCACAGATGCCAGCTCCATTTGAGGTTGTGGCTAGACCAGATGTACAGCACACAACTTCCACTGTGAACACCCGTGTCTGAATGAGAGGGATGTGGTGGTGCCTGGAAGCTTGGAGATGGAAGGAACTGCAGAGCCCCAAAGAGGATGTCACAGCCCAAGCCCTGGGAACCCCTAGGTCTGGGCTCCCTGAAGAGCCACAGCTCTTCTCTCCTTCTCACTAACCACAATGCGGCAGGAGGCATGGGGGAGTTCAGCCTTGTTTGTGTTACAGCTCTTTCAGTCCTGCCATTCAGCGGGTCCCAAGTTCTTGTCCCATGTCGAGGAAGAATCAGGTATGTGGACAACTGAAGGGTAAATAAGGTGGAGAGGAGCTTCAATGAGCAGCAGAACAGCCTTCAGCAGACCCAAAGTGGGTGGCTCCTTTCTGCAGGCAGGTTGTTCCAATAAGTGTCCAGTTCTCAGTGGAGAGGAGACCCACAGTAGGTAGCTTCTATTGGCAGGCAGGTCATCCTGACATCTGCAGTCCCCAGCTGAGAGTAGACCTGGAGTGCATAGCTGCATAGCTCCTATCTGCAAGCAGGTCCGCAGGTTGTCCCAACATCTGACTGAGTCTGGCTGAGTGTGTGTGGGTCAGGGCCGCTAATTGGCC
>NW_012101821.1:3768353-3796238 GCF_000951045.1 Mandrillus leucophaeus | reverse complement strand
AGTGCAGATCCCTTATAGCCTAATCATTTGATAAAGGCCCTATCTTTTAATACTGTCATAGGATCCTTGGGATGTCGTTTCACCAGCCAGAAACCTCTGTGGTCAGAGGCACCTTCTGTCTGAGTTTTGCTTTCTTCTGCTGGGCTTGTTCCACCCACTCAGCCTGACAGGCTGCGCTCGGGTTGTGTTACCAGCCTGGATCTCACACCTGCCAAGGGCAAACCAGGCGTGGAGCAACAAGGGGTGTGTAGGCAATTGAGTGTGGGCTCCAGGCACTGAGCATAGCCAGGAAAGCTGTCTGCTACAGCAGGGTTGGCAGCTCCAGGTGCTGGCACAGATGCCAGCTCCATTTGAGGCTGTGGCTAGACCAGATGTACAGCACACAACTTCCCCTGTGAACACCCGTGTCCGAATGAGAGGGATGTGGTGGTGCCTGGAAGCTTGGAGATGCAAGGAACTGCAGAGCCCCAAAGAGGATGTCACAGCCCAAGCCCTGGGAACCCCTAGGTCTGGGCTCCCTGAAGAGCCACAGCTCTTCTCTCCTTCTCACTAACCACAATGCGGCAGGAGGCATGGGGGAGTTCAGCCTTGTTTGTGTTACAGCTCTTTCAGTCCTGCCATTCAGCGGGTCCCAAGTTCTTGTCCCATGTCGAGGAAGAATCAAGTATGTGGACAACTGAAGGGTAAATAAGGTGGAGAGGAGCTTCAATGAGCAGCAGAACAGCCCTCAGCAGACCCAAAGTGGGTGGCTCCTTTCTGCAGGCAGGTTGTTCCAATAAGTGTCCAGTTCTCAGTGGAGAGGAGACCCACAGTAGGTAGCTTCTATTGGCAGGCAGGTCATCCTGACATCTGCAGTCCCCAGCTGAGAGTAGACCTGGAGTGCATAGCTGCATAGCTCCTATCTGCAAGCAGGTCCGCAGGTTGTCCCAACATCTGACTGAGTCTGGCTGAGTGTGTGTGGGTCAGGGCCGCTAATTGGCCCGTGGGTGGCCCAAAGTGCTTGGTGATTGGTCTGTGGGTGGCCATGGACGGATCCAAAAAAAGGCACCATAAGTTCTCTTTTGGAGCTTCAGACTCCACATATAACTGACAGCCTGGTTCCCCGGCTTCAGGCTGTCCCTGGCTCGAAGGTGGAGCTTCATCTGGACCGTTCCTCTCTGCTCAGGAACCTGTCTGTCTCCTGCCACCATCAACATGTCGTACATAGCACCAATACCGTTTGTGTCAAGAAGTGCTTCATGGACCATGCCGAACTGCTCTAAGCCTCTCCTTGACCTTCCTCTAGTGGTCATCTGCACCCAAAGTCTGGAGGGGGCTAAGGCAGAGGAGGATTGACGTGTCAGCATCGGTTGGAGCATGCGCACACCTAGAAGGGTCATGAAAGCACCCAAGCTTGGCCTCAACTTTGGTACAAAATCGGAGTGGGAATCAGGAGCGGGGAGAGGCCAGGCAGTGGAAACAGGCACTTCCAAGCCAACAGGGATAGGGGTCTTCCCGGCTGCAAGAGTGCAGGGATGCCTGGGTCTGCAGCCGGGGCCTGGTGGCTGCAGCTATATGCTGGAGGCCGGGGCTCCCACCCCACCAACTTGGAAGGGGGTGGGGCTCCCGCCTGTTCTTGTCTTCTGCCCAACTCATGGAGCACACAGCCCCGGTGGCGACTCCCCTGATGCAGCTGGCATCTTTGCAGAGGCTGCTCCAAATGAGCTGCCGCTCCCATCAATACCATCACAATGGCAATTAAATTTCAACATGAGCTTCGGAAAGGACGTTCAAACCATAGCACCAAATAGTGAAGCAGAAACCATTGAGTAATGAAGGTAATGAGGGGGAAGAGGTGTTTTGGTTTTCTAAATAACTACTTAAACTCTTGTGGATCATTAATTCATGATGATCCAAATTGTATATGGAATAAGGAAAGTTGAATAATTAATTCATAAACAAAAATGAAGGGAATAAAGTAGAAGTAAACTGGATACTCTGAGGAATCTTCAGTAAAATATTTTATCTTTCTATTATGTAAATGTCCCGATTTCCTGGAGTTATTCTAATAGTCTGATAAAGTTAAACACCCAGACACACACACGCGCGCATGCGAATGCACACACACACACCCCCCAAATATTTTTCAGTGACCCCCAAAATAGTTCACACAAATGTAAACCCTTCTGCCACAGATATCTTCGATAGAGTTAAGTATTAATAAATAAAATTAACATACCTGTGTGGTCACAAGGTTCAGTATTAGAATGCATTGTAGAACCATTTTAATAAAGCTTCTATGTCATTTTGTTTCTAGATGCTGCTTTCTAAAAGTCTTCTAAAATACATACAAGTTTGGTTAGCATCGATTTGGAAACTCCTTTTTCAGTGTTTCGCAAATAACAAACCCATTGCATTTTCAACTATATAAAGAAGTACATTCTAAAAGTAATGACTAGGATTGATGGTTGATGGGTGAGGTTGAGATACCTGGGAGATCCTTAGTCAACATCTATAAGCCTTTTCATAAACACAAATTGGGGAGAATTGAGAAACTGGAGATGGAAGATAGAGCCCCAGATTTCTCAACAGAAAGTTATCCAATGGTGGATTTACTAGTAAAACATCTGAGTAATCCCTTTACTGGAAGCAAAAGAATTCCTTGTTAAATTTTGTGTGTATTACTGAATATATAATGGCATTGTGGTAGGCTAGTATTTGTTAAACCTAAAAAACATGAATCTTAAATATTTCCATTTCATATGTGTGTGTGTATATATATATGTATGTATATAATTAATGGTCAAAGGGCATGACTCAGAGGACAATTGAACACTTTGTCACATAAGCATTCATTTGAGGCTATTTTCACTGTTTTCAACAAAACTGACAAGCCATTGTTTTCAATAGAATGTCAGAAATAAAAATAGAATGTTTACTGAGATCTTATCTAAAATGTGTGTATCATTCTATAATTCTAATGTTTGCAGAGTTCTGCATTGTGATTATGGCTCTATGCAAAATTTTTCAAGTACTTTTCACTGCAGGGCCATGTAGCTCTTCCATTACTCCAGGAAAATTGCATGTGCACTATCAGTCTTTCAACCCCAAATATGTGAATAACAGCTGAACTACCTTAGTTGGCATTCTATATGTGTAACAGATAGGCTTTATTAAAGAATATATTTCCTACAGCAGAAAGAACAATTTAACATAGTTGTAGATTATCTCTCTTTAAATGATGACAAAATTAAGTAGTCCAACTCTAGGCCGAAATCCTATGTGTGTTGTTGTATTAGGCCAGACGATAGGCAATTACAAAGACTATACCTCTCAGGCCTCACAGAGGAAACTACCCTCCCCACACCAAGTATGGTACACAAAGAGTGCATTGTAGCCTCTGAAGGGAGTTGCAGCCAAGACTCTGGCCTCCTTGCTGGCCATGCTTTACTCACTGCTGCATTTCTAGACCAGTTGACTCCACTGGAGGCTTCTTTATAAGGGGCTCTCCCTGAGGACTTCCTTAGGCACCTCTACTGAGACTTGCTTACAGAGGGGAAGGAGAGAGGCCAAAAATACTTTTCCTCACCTGAATTTAGTTTTCATTAGTTTTCCACCCCTAACCCTTCACCTTTACTCTCCCTCTAGCCCCTGGGTCCATAAAATATCGGGAGTCTTTTATTCAGGACTCACTCAGCTCTCATGAGACAATGCACCTCTCATCTGTTGTGATACAGTTGACACTCACTTGGCACCTTTCCATGGGGAACATGGAACATTGGGGGAGTTGGTGCTTTCTGTATTTATCCTCTTGCTGTAAGTGATTAATGGCTTGACTGTTGTTTTCATTTTGACATGTTCTCTTAATCGCTACTGTGACATCTGTCAGATCAGCGCTCCAGCTAAGCTCAGCTTTTGACATGTTTATTCTGTCTCTCTTTTACATTTAGTGAACAGACCAATTTAGTAAACCTAAATTGCAAACCTCTCAGACTTGTTCATAAAAGCCAAAAATAGCATCATTCACAAGTCAAACCCTGAGCCCGATTATTCTCATGCAAATTTGGTTATATTTATCAATTTACTGAATCAATTGATCCCTGAAAGGGTTTGTGTGTTAAAATGGTTGAGAAAATTTAACTGATTTAAAAATTAAATCAAAACCATGGGAGAAAACTGAGTACAGTTTCTACAGTAAGAGTCCCAAGTAGCAGTTAGCTGAGTCACCTGAAGCAGAATGGTCTTGCTAGGAGTCAGTTCATCAACAGATAAAGGAGCTAAGAATGATATCTCATAAAGTTAATTTGAAATTTAAAATATACAATATATAATGTAATTACCATGTTATCTGGCACATTAACTGATGTTTACTAAATTTAGCTATTTTCATTAAAACGGTTAGTTATACCAAAATCAGACTAAAACTTCATTCATTTGCTTTCTTCTGGCTTTTATACATCTGAGTAGATTCCTTATGTCTTTGTAATACAACAATCATGGCAATTCTTTCCTTTCTTCCATATTCATTCAACTATAAACTTGTTTATTAAATACATATTTTTGGAGTTTCTAGTATATATCACATGCTGAATCAGGCATTGTGTATACAAAAACACACTCAGCTTTGTAGTAGACAAAGTTACAAGCATACCATTGCAATATAATATTTTAATGTAGTAGTAAACATATGCATGAATGCACTTAATATAATACTATTTGAGTTTTCATTACCTGTATAACATTGTACAACATACTCTAGGGAATAAAGCTGATGGATGACAACAACTGCAGGCTGCTCTCAAGAGCACTAAGAAAAAGAAAACTAGAGGGGGAAGTCTGGTTCTATTCATGACAAAGTAGCTTGCATTAGACAAACCGTTCACTTAATAACAATAATGAAAAATGGAATCAATATAAAAGCAACTATTTTAAGGCACTAGAGAACAACCAAATTAGATAAAACCAGAAAGGGACAGGATCCTGGTAAGAAAAGAAACAGACTAAATTTAACACATTGAATAGTGTCTCCCAAAATTCACATCTAGCAGAACTTCAGACTTTGGAAACAGGGTCTCAGCAGATGTCACTAGTTAAGATGAGGTCATACCATTGTTGTTATGAGAAAAAGAGAAAACACACAAAAACAATTCACACTGAAATGTAGACCATGTGAACACAGAGGCAGAGACTGGAGTTATGCAGCCATAAGCCAAAGAGCTCCTGGGACTACCGGAAACTGAAGAGGCAAAGAAAGATTCTTTCATAGACCTTTAGAAATGGCGTGGCCTTGCTGGTAGGCTAACTACCAGATTCTGACTTTCAGAACCTGGAGAGAATAAATCTTTTTGTTTTAACCTACTCAATTTATGGTACATGGTTATGACAGTACTAGGAAACTAATACAGTCAGTGAACTACCCATTCACCCATCTTTTTCCTGAGGGCTTTTCTCCTTTCATGGATGTGGTGGTAAGTACAAGAAGAAAGACAACTTCTTTAATAAGAAGAGATAGGTTGATGGTTGAACTACCACTAACAGTGGGAAATTGAGGGAAAAATTTAAGAGAGACCAAGAGAGTTAAAAATAACTTAAAGGCATAAAATAGCTAATGAGAGAGTGAAGATTTATGGTTTTATGATCCAGGAGAGGAAGAAAATTAAAAGCGCAAACCTAAGTTTAGCCTTTGGGATCATATATCCTTTAAGGCATCTATCTATCTATTTTGGAAAAAGTTGCCAACAGGCTGCAGAGCTGAGTAGAGTGTGAGAGTAGGGGTAAAATTCTGAGTGTAGAAACTGCCAAAGGGTATAACAGTATAAAGCCTCCGTGGGCCCAAAGTGCTACATCCAGGAAGAAGTGTGAATCAGGAAACTCTATGGCCTGACAAGGACTCATATTTTAGTCTCTTAATTCCTGAGTTATGATTGATGTGATGCATGATTGCAGATTTTTTCCACATTCCTGAAAAAAAATATAAATCCCTTCTGAAGGAAGATAGTATTACTTCAGGCTTCAAGTTATTCCTATAATTTGTTAAATCATGGCACTTGGGAGACAACAATCATGTTGTCAAACCAAGGTAAATAAACTAAAAATAGAAATAGACTCAGAATGGAAATAGTTAATAGAAATACTATAATGAGAATATTTAACAGTTATTTATTAGATTCAAAGATATAGACAAGACTGATAATTTTTCGGAGTAAACTATCACATACAAAAAGAAACAAAATGGTAATCTTAGCGTTCAAAAATACAATATCTAAAATTAAGATCTCATTTGACCATGATTAAGAGCAACTAAACACAAAGATTATTAGATAAGTAGAAAATGGATGATAAGAAAATATACAAGATAAATCATGGATATAAAACTGTATATAAAATGAAAAAGAGGATGTACATAATTTACAAAACAAAATGAGAACATCTAGAATAATTTTTGTTGAAATTCCAGAAAAAGATAATGGAATGATTAGGGTGGAGAAATACATGAAAAGATACTGACTGAGAATTTTCTTGTACAAATGGTAGGGCTAGCCACAGAAAAAGCACAAGCCCCATAAACTACAAGTAATATAAAAGAAATAGCATTGAGGCACATCATAGCAATCTTTGAACATCAAAAAAAAAAAAAAAAGAGAGAATAACTTCAAAGCAGCAAGCAAACAAACAAACAAACGAACAAAAAAGACAGATTACCTTTAATGGGACGAAGAAAGAGAGAGATTATTTCTCAATAAAAACAATGCGGACCAGGCCAGGCACGGTAGCTCACGCCTGTAATCCCAGCACTTTGGGAGGCCGAAGTGAGCAGATCACGAAGTCAGGAGATCGAGACCTAACACGATGAAACCCCTTTTCTACAAAAAATACAAAAAATTAGCAGGGCATGGTGGCATACGACTATAGTCCCATCTACTGGGGAGACTGAGGCAGGAGAATTGCTTGAACCCGGGAGGTGGAGGTTGCAGTGAACCAAGATCGTGTCACTGCACTCCAGCCTGGGTGACAGAGCAAGACTCCATCTCAAAACAAAACAAAACAATGCAGACCAAAAGGCAATAAAATGTTATCTTCAAAGAACTGAAAGAAAATCCCTGCTCATGTATAATTATGTGGACTTTAATAATATATTCACAGAAATAGGCAAAAACTGTAAGAATTTTTATCAGAACTGTATCAGAACTGCAAAATATCAAAGTATTATTCAGAAAGATGAAAATAAATTTAGAAGGGAGTTTATTCTGAGATCAAAGAATCAAGAGAAATGGAAAGGTTAGCTATGAGGGTAAATATGAATACATACTGATATATAAAACAATAATATCCTAGAAATACCATATATATAATATATATAAAGTATATATATTATATTATATAATATATAAAGTATAATATAATATATATAAAGTATATATAATATAATATAGTATATATATTATATATACAGTATATATCTTATATAACATATATAATATATATATTAAATATTCAGCAAGAGCAGCACACAAGTCCAATGAGTGGAAAGTAAAGCTAAAATGTTAGCTTGCATTCTTATTGGTAAGTTAGTAACACTAGTTTTCATTATTAAGGTAACCTTAAGCATATGTTCACTGTAGCACTATTCCTAATAGCAAAGACATGGAATCAACCCAAATGCCCATCAACGAGCCACTGGATAAAGAAAATGTGGTCCATGTACACCATGGGATACTATGCAGCCATAAATATGAATGAGATCGTGTTCTCTGCAGGAACATAGATGAAACTGGAAGCTATTATCCTCAGAAAGCTAATGCAGGAACAGAGAACAAAAAACCACATGTTCTCACTTATAATTGGAAGCTGAACAATGAGAACACATGGACACAGAGAGGGGAACAACACTCACTGGGGCCCGTCGTGGGGGTGGGTTGGGGGAGGGAGAGCATTAGGTAAAATAGCTAATGCATGCTGGGCTTAATACCTAGGCAATGGGTTGACAGGTGCAGCAAACCACATGGCACATATTTACCTACCTGTGCAATATCCTGCACATGTACCCCATAACTAAATAATAATAATAATAATAATAATAATAATAATAATAAAGGTATCTAACCAGTAAGTCACCACAGAGGGAGAAATCAAGCAATATAAAACATTCAATCCACATTAATGCAGAGAAATAGAGGAAAAAATTAGATCTACACACACACACATACACACACATCAATGTCTTTCAACAAAAACACCAAGGCAAATTTATTGGAGTAAGAAAAGCCTTTTAAACAAACAGTGCTAGAAGTATTCTAAAAAGATACCTACAAGAAGAAAATATGTTGATAATTCTTGAAAAATAATTCATTACATTAATCATGACTGGGTAAACAAATTGCTTTTTCTGACTTCTATTTTCTAATATTTAATCTGGAGACACAAAGAGCATTCCATTATGACTGAAGGGTTTGGGAGAAGAATTTGCCTACAAAATATAGATCATTGTTCATTGTTTTTTCTTCTTACATATAGAACAGGATATAAAAGTAAAGGTGGGACCAACCTTGTGATGTTTCAATAAATACTTCAAGAAAGATAACATCTTCAAAGCAGATTGTTCATGAATTTGCTGCAGATGTATTTGCAATGCCAACATTTCTATTTATTGATGGAAATAAATTTGTTGCATAGGTTTTCTCTGTTATTTAAAAACATTAAATATAAAACATCTACCTATAAATATACATGTCTACATCTCAATTTATTTGCTCATTTTTTACACGTGTTAATGTTTCTCAAAAAAATGTTTACCTCCAATATTATTTCTTCTTCCACCTATTCCAGATCAATTACCTAAACTGATAATTTCTATTTCCCATTGTATCTTTTGGCATATAAAAATAATTATACTCCTTATTAAATTTAATGTATTTTCTCACCAAGTTATCTCATCAACTTTAGTATATTATCTCTGTCATTTGTTACATACCCCAAAGAAATTATTTTAAGTGGAATTGCAATCCCAAAAAGTACATATGTATATGTGTTTATGTATGTATTATACAGATAGATATAATAAATTCACAAGCATGTTGAATTTTAGTAAATGTTAGTTTAAAAAACTCTTTTAGGGTAATTAGCTTGTGGAAACTTAAAGAGATAAAGGTTTACTACCATCAGAATTAAACTATTAATGAAACGTTATCAAGGAGAAATTCACTGCTTTAAGTAGTTAACTGTTACTTTAAAATTATATTACCTATTTGTATACAAATTACTATCAGCAATAAAAGATAATGATATTTATGAATTATTAATGTGTATAAGGCACTGTGGTAAACACTTTAAATAAATTATAGCTATTAATTTTCATAACTGCATTTCATAGGAAGGGACAATTAATATATTTATGTTTTGCATAACAAAAGACACAAATTGAAGGTCTTGGTTTGTCATGTAGCTGACAACAGAAGAGCTAAAATTCAACAGAAGAGCTTAAAATTTGTATGCAAATTCTAACATTAGTCACAGCTAATATCAGAATTTGGCTTCTCTATATTCTGTATGATATACTGCTGAAATTCTCCAAATATTTTGTTTTTGTAACTGATTTAAATATACCTATGCTATTTTATATTATTTTCCTAGCAAGCCATTTGAAAAATGTTATTTTTTAATTTTCCAAAATTAAATGTTAGCCCCAACCTGTCAAAGAAGTTGGTCTTTATATTAATGGAGTGTGAATTAATAAGAGATTCTCTACTTAGATTGCCAAATATGTGCAAGATTTAATAAAGTGTAGGTACTTAGAGTATTAAAAATCCGGCCAAGAAATCCCAAGTTATTGTTGACTGAGTTATAGTAATAATAGTAATACTGATAAGAGTAATATTACATAGTTTGTATATTGTATTAGATTAATTAAAACAAAATTTCGATAATCTCTAATCACTTTTTTTGTGACGTCGTGTAACAGAATTTACTTTTCCCTTAACTACAGTAAAAAAGAAGGTGTTTCTCCTATTCTGGGGATAATATGGCAGCCTTGTGGGCCCTTCCTTACGCAGTTTCTGGGGAATGGAGATTTTCGGAATTTCTGATATCCTTAATATATGGCTTCTGAATTTTTATTAACATCCAGTGGACAGAAAAATGAATAAAGAAATTGTGTACACACTTTACCATCTAAAGATGGATGATAAACATTTCTGATGCTTAGTTTTCATAGTAAGAACAAGTCACCCTCTTTAGACACAAAGATCAAGAAATAAGGTACCTTTGTTGGTTCAGTATTTTGAGCCAAATGTACACCACGAAAGGAGACACAGACCTTTTCTTTCCTTTTTGAGACGGAGTTTCACTCTTGTTGCCCAGGCTGGAGTGCAATGGCGCGATCTCCGCTCACCACAACCTCCGTCTCCCAGGTTCAAGCGATTCTCTTGCCTCAGTCTCTGGAGTACCTGGGATTACAGGCATGTGCCACCATGTCCGGGTTGTATTTTTTTTTTTCCTTTTTTTTTTTTTTTCAGTAGAGTCAGGGTTTCTCCATGTTGGTCATCCTGGGCTCAAACTCCTGACCTCAGGTGATCCACCCATCTCAACATCCCAAAGTGTTGGGATTACAGGCATGAGCCACCGCTCCTGGCCAACACATACCTTTTCTCAACACACAGCTGCCTCTGCCAGAAGGCGATGCCAAGACTTACGAATCTATATATGAAACTCTTGACACCTTTAAGCAAATGAGTGATCTGTCAAAAGTAACTTGAAGGAGCTTAAATTAAATTAAAATGCACTAGTTTGTTTGATACAGGCGTTTGTCCAACAGAGAAAACGTTGGCAGAGCATAGGATTTGGCAACATAGAAGTTGTGTACACTGTTCAGACCAAGACTTGAAACAGGATTCATCTGGCGATAAATCACTTATTTAGTGACAAAAATGTTATTCATAATTTCCTTCTTACAGAAAAAAGTGAAGCAATGATAATCAAGAGAACAGGTTTGCAATCATAAGACACCCTTGTTGTTTCACACATCGATCTCTAGTGACTGTTGACTGAAAATGTACATTACAATAAGCTGATGAAGCTGCCAAAGTGATGGAATAGCAAGGTGCTTTGTGTTTCCAATGATGTGATGAAGATACACATACCCAAAAAGAAATTAAAGTAGACCCACTTCAATAACATAAATCAAATAATTGAAATATTTCCATTCTCTAAAGCCTGAGGTTTTACTGGATATCAAAATTAATTTGCAGGATTATTATTCTCAAAGTATTGTAAGGATTTCAAACTTCTTGTAGTGCAAATTTGGATGAAATTAAACACATACATCATTCTAATAAATATCTCCCAAATGAATGTGAACTTTGGAAATAAGAATGGAATTAATGGTAATGTATTTCATATGTGTGTGCTCTTTGTAACGCTTCAATTATTTTACCATGAAGAATTCATTATTTTACCCAAACGACATTGGTGAGACTTTTAATAGACAGTGCTGAATGTACATGAAAATAACTTCCAAGTATAAAAAGCTTAGCCATTGTTTTTCTTATTCTCTAAATGGCAGACCTAATAAGTAATGTCAAAAAACAAACAAACAAACAAACAAACAAACAAACAAAAAACAGAGAAGACTAGAAAAATAGTACACAATTCTTTCTTTGGTACAAAACTTACAATTAACAGTGACAAATGAAAAGAGAAAAAAGGTTTCAACCAAAAAACATCTAAGATCACCAGAATTTCATGAAACTCATGATAATCATTTTCTTCAGAAAAGCAGTATACATCATAGTCTGCAATGTAGATGGCAATAACTTAACAAATATGTCCTTGCCAGTCTAGCCTAATAATAACCAGAATACTGAAAGAGTGAAATGGAACATGCATTAAATTATTATGTTTCTGATATTAAGATATTTTAAAGGAGTGTTAAAAAGTAAAAAATCATACATTTACTAATAAACACATTCCCAATATCAAATATTTTTGAATATTAAATATTTTATTTGATATGTTATATCAGATATTTTCTTGTTGACTTTCTTAGAGTAAACATTTAACTGAAAAACAATTTAGTGATATATGACAATTGTCCAGTAAAATATGCAATGTGAATATAAAATAGTGTGATAAAATATATTAATTATAACTCTATAATCATAATTATGCTTATGTTTAGACTTCGTAATGACAAATATATTATTTTCAAGTAAAAACAACATTGTATATTATGGGTCTGAAGTAATTTGCATGAGGCTGGTTTAGTTATTATTATATGTGCATCAAATGAGAAAGCCCTTGATAATACAAACATGTCTTTTTCTCCCTCTTCTTCCACTATTACTGTTTACTGTGCCGTCATGTATTGGTTTCCGACTTGGAACCTCAACCTTCAACATAAAGACTTAGAAAGATGCCGTTGTTAATCTGTTACCTTCATTTCTCAAGATTTTTTTTCACATTTAAGTATATATCTGAGACAAATCATCTTACTTTTTCTGTTACTGGTTTTCTTTTTTTTCTTTTTTCTTTTTTTTTGCAAATTTGAGTGCTTTATTTATAGCACTTTTTTTAAAAAAATTATACTTTAAGTTCTAATGTGGCACATATACACCATGGAATACTATGCAGCCATAAAAAAGGATGAGTTCGTTTGCTTTGTAGGGACATGGATGCAGCTGGAAACCATCATTCTCAGCAAACTGTCGCAAGAACAGCAAACCGAACACCACATGTTCTCACTCATAGGTGGGAACTGAACAATGAGATCACTTGGACACAGGAAGGGGAGCATCACACACTGGGTCCTATTGTGGGGAGGGAGGGGAGAGGGATAGCATTAGGAGATGTACCTAATGTAAATGACAAGTTAATGGGTGCAGCACACCAACATGGCATATGTATACATATGTGACAAACCTGCATGTTATGCACATGGTTTTCTTTTCTATAGAACGAACTCTGTATTATAACATCTACTTTGCCTAGTGTCTCATGATGTATTAATTTAAAAATATTTGCACTACCCAAGATGGTATTTTAAATTTATGCTGAAATAACCTTATCAATCATTAGTCTAAATTCTTCTTTCATAGTTTATAATTATCTCATACAAATTAAGTAATTTATTAAAGGCTCTTCATTTCATACTAGAATGGTAGCAATAGCCTAGATTTTGCTTTTATTCTTGGAAATCAACTTTATACTTTACATACACAATGAAAACTACATGTCTGCAATTGAATGAATTTTTAAAACATATATAATCAGTAATCACTAACCAAATCAAGATATAGGACATATCCATCAACAATAAATATTCCTTTCTACTACTTCCTAGTCAACACTCCCAGGCAACCATAGATTTGGTTCTATCATTATATATTAAATTTTTATTTTCTAAAATTACATATACATAGAACTTATAAATTATATAGTGACAAAAATGAAATTTGTATCACCTGGTATTTCAGAAGCTTGTTTTCTGTTGTTGCTAAATAGCATACTGTTGTATAGATATACCACAACTTCTTCCAGTTTAGGGATTACCAAAAATATATACATGCTTTGGGAGGCCGAGGAGGATGGATCATTACGTCAGGAGATCAAGGCTATCCTGGCCAACATGGTGAAACCCCGTCTCTACTAAAAATACAAAAATTAGCTGGGCATGGTGGCATGTGTCTGTAATCCCAGCTACTCGGGAGGCTGAGGCAGGAGAATCGCTTGAACCAGGGAGTCGGAGGTTGCAGTGAGCCAATATCGTGCCACTGCACTCCAGCCTGGTGACAGAGCGAGACTTCATCTAAAATATATACATACATACATACATATATATATATATATGCGCTACAAATAGTTATGTAAAAGGTTTTTTGTGTGTGAGTGTGTGTGTGTGGTCATGTGTTTTTTATTTTTCCTTAGTAAATACCTCAGGGTAGAGTTTTACAGAATGATAAATATATGTTTAATTTATGAGAATGTCAAACTCATTCTAGAGTTGTACCATTTAATGTTCTCCTTAACAATATATGAAAAGATTCATTATTCCGCATCCTCAAAAACATTATTAGTATTGTCAACTTCTTAACTCTAGTCATTTTGGTGAGATATAGTGGTAACTGATTATGGTTCTATTTTGCATTTCTCAGATACTAAGGGCACTATTAATCTCTTGTGGCTGTCAACCAGTTTAATGTCTTTCTTGGACCAGTTTATCGAGTTGCTTGCTTTATTTTTCATTTATAATAATTCTTCTATATTCTGGATACAGTACTTCATCAGATCAATATTAGGAATATATTTCCAAATCTGGCTTCCCATTTCTTTTACATAATAGTGTGTTTTGGAAAATAGAAGATTTTAATTTTGATAAACTTTAATCAATTTATTTCATGCTTCAGGCAATTTTATTACATCTAAGAAATCTTTATATATCAAAATGTCACAGGTAATTTTTTCTATGCATTTCTAGGAGCTTTATATTGTTTTCTTTGCATATAGGTCAACAGTTTATTATGAGTTAATTTTTGCATGGAGTGTAGGTAATAGCAAAAGCTCGTTTTTCTTTCTTTTTTTTTCTTTTTTATATTAGGATAAACAACCATAATCCATTGTTTAAAAGACAATCCTTTTCCACTGAATATTTTGAAACACATAATTGATATATGTGTGGGTCTCTTTAATATCAGAGATCTGCAAATTATTTCCATAAAAGGCAAGATAATTTTGTTCATGTGTGTGTGTGTGTGTGCGTGTGTGTGTGTATACAATCATGTGGAACATGTGGTCCTCCATTGCAACTACTAAACTCTGCTGGGTTTTAAAAAATGTTTTCCCCTCTTATTTTAGATGTGGGGTATATGTGCAGGTTTGTTAGGTGGGTATATTACATAATGTTGAGATTTGGGGTGGGTATGATTGATCCCATCACCCACATACAGAGCAGAGTACCTAATAGGTAGTTTTACAATCCTCTCCTCCACCCTCTCTCCCACCTCTAGTAGTCCCCAGTGTCTTTTTTTGCCATCCTTCATGTGCATGAATATTCAGAGTTTAGTTCCCATTTATACGTTCCCATTCCCATTTATAAGTAGAAACTTGAGGTACTGTGATGAACAGATCAGTGCATACTGTTTTTTATGCCAGAACAATTTGATTTCCTTTGGTAACATACCCAGTAACGGGATTGCTGGGTCAAATGGTAGTTCTGTTTTAATTTATTTGAGAAATCTTCAAACAGCTCTCCACACTGGCTGAACTAATTTGCATTCCCACCAACAGTGTATCAGCATTTCCTTTTCTCTGAAGTCTCACCAGCATTTGTTGGTTTTTAACCATTTCATAACAGCCACTCTGAATGGTGTAAGATGGTATCTCTTTGTGGTTTTAATTTTATTTCTCTGATGATTAGTGATGTTAATCATTTTTGTAATTATATTTGTTTGCCTGATTCTATGTTTTCTTTTGAGAAGTGTCTGTTCATGTCTTTTGTCAATTTTTTCATGGGGTAATTTCATTGTTGCTTGTTGAATTATTTAAGTTCTTTATAGATTCTGGATATTAGACCTTGGTTATTGTGTATTTTTAAAATATTTTCTCCCATTCTGTAGGTTGCCTGTTTATTCTGTTGACAGCCTCTTTTGCTGTGCAGAAACTCTTTAGTTTAATTAGCTCCCAGTTGTCATTTTTTTTTGTTTGTTTTTGTTGCAAATGCTTTTGACAATTAGTCATAAATTCTTTTACAAGGCTGATGTCCAGAATGATGTTTCCTGGGGTTGCTTCTAGTTTTCTTATAGTTTGAAGTCTTACATTTAAATCTTTAATCCATCTTGAGTTGATTTTTCTATATGGTAAAACGTAGAAGTGCAGTTTCATTCTTCCGAGTATGGGAGCCATCTATCTCAGCCCCATTATTGAGTAGGGAGTTTTTTTCTCATTGCTTCTTTTTGTCAACTTGGTCAAAGATCAAATAGCTGCAGTTGCAGATGTACAGCTTTGTTTCTGGGTTCTTTATTCTGTTCCAATGTTAGCTCTGTTGTTTTAGCATAAGAGCAGCCATAAACATACTTGAACGAACAGCTGTGGCAGTGTTAGTGTTACAGTAAAGTTTTATTTTAAGAAATAGCCAGCTGGTTTTGGAATCTACTCTATTCCATTAATATTTCCTTCCATACTCATAGTAAAACCACTGTGTCTTGATTACTATAGCTTAAAATGAAAATTTGAAATCGTTTGTAATGAATCTATAACCAAATTTCAGGAAAATTGGCATATAAACAATATGTCTTTTAATCTATGATTTAGTACTAACTTTTTAATTTTTGTCAGCAATTAGCAATTTTCAGAGTGTGTTCCTTGTATGTATATTGTTAAATGTGACCGTAATTGTTTCAGATTTTCTTATAGTACTTTAATTAGTACTTTTTCTTTCACCTTCCATATATTTGTTGTTAATGAGTAAAAACACAAAAACATTAACTTTGTATCCCAGGACAGGCTACCAGCCTTATTGTATCTGATTATTGCTTTGCAAAGTCTTTAGGATTTTCTACAAAAACCCATATTTCCAGTAAATACAGTTTTAAATATTCATTTCCAATCTATATGTTGAGTATTAGTGGAAAACATTACATTCTTCAACGTTACATGTGAAATGAGAGGTAGACTTTAACAAGCTCCTTTGATCAGGTTAAAGTGGTTCCCTGATTTTTCTAGTTTGCTGAGTTATTATCATGTATGGATGTTCATTTTTAAATTGCTGTTCCTGTGTAAACTTCGATCCTCATCTGGCTTTGCTCCTTTTATTTTCTTAGATGGTAAATTAACATTGATATTGAAATGTTAAACTAATTTGACAGTCTTATGATAAATCCACTTGCTCTATTATCCTTTTTCAATATTGCTGGATTTTATTTGGCAATGGGATGTTCATGAGGAATATTGTGGCATAGTTTTCTTTCCTTGTAATATACTTAAAAGAAAACTTATTCTCACTTTGGTATCAGAATAATGCTGGCCTCACTGAATGTAAGGAAGAGTTTGATCTTTGTTCTTCCTTATTTCAACTGGGGTTTTTTGGATTTTTTGTTTCCTATTGTTTTTTTTTTTTTTTGAGACAGGCTCTCACTCTGTGACCCAGGCTGTAGTACAGTGGTGTGATCACAGCTCACTGCAGCCTTGACCTCCCAGACTCAAGTGATTCTCCTACCTCAGCCTCTCGAGTAGCTGCGACTACAGGTGTGCACCACCATGCCCAGCTATTTTATTTTTTACTTTTTTCTAGAGATGGAGTCTTACTTTGTTGCCCAGGTTGGTCTCAAACTCAAGCAATTCTCCTACGTTGGCATCCCAAAGTGCTGGGATTAGAGGTGTGAGTCAGTGCACCCTAGCCTTGTTTATTTTATGAAAAATCTTTCAGGGGTGGTATAACTTCTTCCTCAAACTTTAAAAATAATTTTTAAAGTTTATGGGTATATTAAATATATATATATATGTATAGGGTATTTGAGATATTTTGATACATGTATACAATGTGTAATGCTCAGTGTAAATAAGGTAAATCAGGGTAAATGGGTCTCCAAGCATTTATCATTTCTTTGTGTTACAAACATTCCACTTACACTCTTTTAGGTATTTTAAAATGTACAATGAAGTATAGGTGATTGTACTCACCCTGCTGTGCTACAAAATACTAGATCTTATTCATTCAATCTAATTATATTTTTGTACCTATTATCCATCCTCGCTTTCCAATTTCCTCCTCATTATCCTTCTCAGCCTCTGGTAACCATCGTTCTACCCTTATCTTCAAGAGTTCAATTTCTAACTCCCACAAATGAGTGAGAACATGTAAAGTTTGAATTTCTGTGCCTGGCTTGTATCACTTAGCATAATATTCTCTGGTTCTATCCTTGTTGCTCCAAATGACAGGATCTCATTCTTTTTATGGCTGACTAATACTCCATTGTGATTATGAACCACATTTACTTTATCCATTCTTCTATTGATTCATCCAACTTAGGTTGATTAAACTCTCAGCTATCATGAACAATGTTGCAATAAACATGGTAGTGCAGATATCTCTTTTATATACTGACTTATTTTCTTTCGGGTGTATATCTAGCAGTGGGATTGTTGGATCATATCCTACTTATATTTCTAGTTTTTTTGAGGAATCTCCATACTGTTCTCCAAAGTGGTTGTACTAATTTATATTCCCATTAACATTGTATGAGGGTTCACTTTTTTCCACATCCTTGCCAGAATTTGTTATTGCCTGTCTTTTAGAGAAAATAGATTTTAACTGGGGTTAGATGATATTTCATTGTAGTTATGATTTGCATTTCTCTGTTGATCAATGACGTTGACCGCCTTTTCATATAGCTGTTTCCAATTTGCATGTCTTCTTTTAAGAAATGTCTATTCACATCTTTAGCCCACTTTTAAATGGGATTATTATATATTTTTTTCCTTTTGAGTTGTTTGACGTAATTATGTATTCTGGTTATTAATCCCTTATCCAAAGGATAGTTGGCAAATATTTACTTCCAATCTGCAGGTTATTCTCTTCATTTTGTCGATTGTTTCCTTTGCTGCGCAAAAGCTTTGTAACTTAATATGATCCCTTTTGTTCATTTTTCCTTTGGTTGCCTGTGCCTGTGCAGTATTGCTTAAGAAGTTAGTGCCCAGTCCTGGGGAGTTTTACCAAGGTTTTCTTTTATGGAGTTTCATAGTTTTAGGTCTTAGATTTAAGTCTTTAATCCATTTTACTTCGATTTTTGTATATGTAAAGATACAGGCGTCTAGATTCATTCTTTTGCGTATGTATATCCAGTTTTCTCAGCGCCATTCACTGAGGAGACTTTACATTTCCTAGTGGATGTTCTTGGCACCTTTGTTGAGAATGAGTTTACTGTAGATGTGTGAATTTATTTCTGCATTTTCCATTGTGTTTCGTTGGTCTATGTCCCTTTTTATGTGAGCACTATGCTGTTTTAGTTACTGTAGCTCTGTATTATAATTTGAAGTCAGGTAATGCAATTCTTCCAGTTTTATTCTTTTCACTCAGGACGGCTTTTCACTGAACTCAACACAAACACACAAATCAAACACACAAATCACACACTCAAACACATGAATCACCAAATCTTGAAATACTTTGTCATAGCTTTTGAGAACCCAGCGGTCTTCAACATTTTTCTCAAGTGCACCCTTCAGATGCCTTTCCCAATATTTTTTTCTTGTAGAGCAAAGTAACAAGTAACATTTGATCAATTTATACCTTGAAGATCTCATAAATATCATCAGTTAACAAGAATGTGCATGCAAAAGTGGGTAAGAGAAATGTGTCCTAACAAATACTAAAATCCTCCTTATTCCTACAATTTAGGGAACATAATACTTCTTTTACCAGGAAGTGTGGAATCCTCCATTCTTGTCTAAATTCGAAGAATGAATTTGACCAAGAGACGTAATAGCAAGGGTTAAGTAGCAGAATTTAATGAAGAAAAATAAGGTACATTTTAGAGAGGAGTGGAATATAGGCCCAGGCTTGTCCAGCTGGAAAACAGCTCAGGGGTGGTCCTTCTGGAAAAAATAGTAGTAACAGTGTTTATTTAAAGAGACAGTAGACTCTGAAAGATGAGACATAGTAGGATGCTTGAAAGAATAGGCCAACAGCAGCTAGTGCTGGGGGACTCTTTTTATAAAAATCTGACATGATTATTTATGGAGGGGCCTGATGGAGTTTTACTTGCAAGAATGTTTTTGAAGGTTCCTTTGGGCACTATTGCACATGATAGTACATATGTCACATATCTCATTAGCTTTTAAAGTCTCCACCCAGAGGTGTATTTTTACCATTATAATGAGCAAAAGGCTATTCTAATGTGAGGTTTTGGAGGAGTGTGCATGCTCATCAGTGGGGAAAATCCCTAGCATGATTATCTTTGGCTAGGTTCTTTATCAGTCCCCTTCAGGGCCAGAGGAGCCTAAACACAAGGCTAGATGTAGCCAGTGTAACCATTATCCTTTTTGCTGACTCTCAGTGAGCAACATTGATTATCAGTGGGCAGCACCTTCAGGACTTCTTTAGCCAGGGGGCTCCTTGCCTACTTGCTCCTGGCTACCTGCCTAATCTAACACTTCCCCAAACTAAAATTAGTTTATATTTTCCAGTAACTTACCTTGCTTGGAAGTGACTGACTAGTGGCTGCTCTAATCCATTCTTCTTCCTGGCCATACAAACTGGGTTTTCCAGGTTGCTGGAAATTATGCAAGGACAAGTGACCATGTTCAATCCAATGTGATGTAAAGCTTATTAGAACATCTCACATCTGAATCTGTGTAATCTTTAATTTTATCCAGGTGCAGATAAGCAGAACCTTCTTGGGATGGCTGAATCGCAGATGAAAAGGATCTGGCTTTACAAATAACCAACTGGAGAAATGTTGTCTGCTGCTCAGGAAGAGTTTTTGGACTTTACTTGAGCAAATAATGAAATTCTATTCTGTTTTAACTAACATATCTTTGTGTCTCTCTGTTACAATGTTCAACATTACCGTAACTATTTATACTGGGTGCAGCCTAATTCTTATTATAAAAGCATTATTATTTTTAATGAGTTAATTACCTCAAATAGAAAAGGTTTTTGAGATGACTGGTGTTATCTGCAATGGGTTAAAGTACAGTGTGAGAAAAACGAAGTCTGTATAAAGAAATTTGAAATGCTGCATATGTGTTTATAGACCTTAAATTGGCTAAATTGCTGAAATTTGCTGGTGCAAATTAAATGAGAAACCATTGCACATGCTTAACCTGACAATAAGAAAATATTTGAGAAAATTACAGTCTTTATAATATACTTATAAAATAGCTGCTAGAAAATCCAATATAATCTGGCAACTGCTTTAAAATAATTTAAAGAAGGAATTATTCTCTTATTTGAAACATCTGCATTTTTATGGCAAAAACCATGCTTTATATTTGCCACATGTTAACATAAAAAAGAAAGCAAAAAAGATAGCTACTCTAATGTAATGATAACATAATAGCATAGTTTCACCAAATAGTTTTGTCATTTTTCTAAGTGGCTTCCTCTTTCAATTCATATAACAATTTGCCAGTTGTCATCCCATTAGAAAAGTATTTATAAGTATGCTTATGTATATTATCTTCTCTATATAATATCTTCACAAAATGGAGCATAGCTAAATGTAGTTATCTACAACTCTAAATAATTTTCTCAGGATCATTCACATTGATTGGTGGACTTTTCTCACTCACAATGAAATGAATAGTTCTGTTGCTGGTTTCACCAATTCTGGGGAGAACAGGAAAGACATTGCCTAGAAATCACTAAATACATCTGGTGTGAACTGGAATAAACAGCAGTTAAGTTAAAAATTACTGAGCAAATTTAAAATTGATATGTTCAAAACCCCAAACACCTGGTTGATACTTGAGCTTTTTCAAATATTGAAACAAAGTAATGCATTGCAGCCAGGAAATTAATAACAACAATAATAAACATTTTGACATTTTACAGTTTTTATAATAATAATCATTGATTTCTTTTTCGGTGGGATGGTACTATGCCAGAGGAGATCACAATCAAAAGTCTCAAATAATGACACTACATTTTAGAGGATCCTCTTGACCATCTGACTTCGGAGAAAAATAATTGAGCAAAATTTGGAGGAAGAAATTGGGCAACAGCCACTATTATCTGACAGTCATTATGGTTAGTGTCTTTGATGGAGGATATACTGGCAGGACTTGGCTTATCTTCACTCTTTCTACTCTATATTGATCTCTTCTTCCCAAATGTGGTCCTGCTAACCACCAGTAATCCTGGGATCATCTTTAGATATTTTGATGCAAATTCATAGATACACTGGTGACAAGAGGCAACAACTTACATAGCCCACTTGCCAGGCCCACTCCAGGAGCTAGACTCCTTGCAAGTACCAATGTATTCACCCACACCACTCATTCAGGAAATGTGGTGTGGGCTTTTTCTCTGATTCCAGCCTTTTGGGCTCTTTACTATTTAAACTTGTCCCACAGTGTGGAAGGTCTTAGTCTTACAAAAATTTTTCTTATGAAATAATATACATGATGGTAGCTCTTCTCTTGACTTAACTCCAATTGGTTCAGATGATTATGTTTTATGACTTTTTTATTCTTCCTCCATATCATATTGCCATATTTCTCAACAATATGTGTAGCATTTTTCTAACATTGTGGAACTTGTGATGCCATTCTTATTAGATTCCAAGAGAAAATTTAGAATTTTGATTTCATTCTATTATTCAGCAGGGATACATACTCTAATAGTACATATTCTCATATTGTAAAATAATGACTAGGTGGGTAAACTGTCAGAAAGCTACAGACAAATAGAGAGTGGACAGAATTATTGAGTAGAAATCACAATAGTATATTTAGTTTCTTCTATTTCTTTTTGCATTCTTTTCTCCTCCCTTTCTTTCTTTACTTCCCTGGGTTTGATTGTGCCATTTCTAGAACATTCATAAAAATGACACTTTATATAAATTCCCATATAAATTTAATGAGGTCAGGCATGGTGGCTCAAGCCTGTAATCCCAGCACTTTGGAGCCTGAGGTGGGTGGATCACCTGAGGTCAGGAGTTCGAGACCAGCCTGACCGACATGGAGAAACTCTGTCTCTGCTAAAAATACAAAATTAGCCGTGCATAGTGGTGCGTGCCTGTAATCGCTACTCGGGAGGCTGAGGCAGGAGAATCACTTGAACCTGGGAGGCAGAGGTTGCGGTGAGCAGAGATGGCACCATCGCACTCTAGCCTGGGCAACAAGAGAGAAACTCTAGCTCAAAAAAAAAAAAAAAAAGAAAGAAAGAAAGAAAGAAAAGAAATTGATACAAAAATTCCAGTAATTTAAGAAAAGGAACCAATGTAAAATTTTCCAAAATATATTTTTGTCTACCTTTCTGTATTTTGATGTTTCCTGTATTGTTTTTAAAACTTTTATATTTTTATACCAAATTAGACTTGATTCCTGAGTTAGTTCTTCCATCTGTTGATAAGGCTTAGGAACTCCATTAAAGATAAATATAACTAACTGTTTCTAACTGATGAATCTACATCTGTGTTCAGGCTTAAGAAGCCAAACACAGGCTTCACGTGACTTTTGGCAAATTATGTGTAATAGGAGATTAACATCACTTCATGCTTGATTTTGTTTTCAGGAACTCATTACAATAAAACTCTGGAACATTATAACATTTTTTTCCTCCAACTCTTGCTTGAGATATATTTTGGAAGCTGTTCTAACTCCAGGACACTACTGACAATTACAGGAATGGATAATGACAATATTCCCCAAATGTTTATTATACCAGAGCTTACAAGAAATTATTCAAATTAGTTAGTGGAAGGAAATAAGCAGTGGCATAAGTAATCGAAAGTGTTTAGTCCAAATGTGTTCGGAAAATATTTTTGCATTGAATTGTCATGGTTTCATTCCAGACATAACTTCTTAACTTATTTTAGTTTTACTAGTACTAGCATTCTCTACAAACAACAGTCCCTGGCAAAAAGAGAACTAATCTGGAAAAAACATGTGGAAGAGCATCACTGAGTTGCTTAAAAGTTGGATACAAGTGAATGGAAAATGTTCAGTTTTAAAATAATAATATTTATGTTCATGAATTTAATTAATATTTAATTAATGAGTTTATAAGACACCATTATTTTTTCTTTTGTAGAGATTTTTCTGTAAACATATGTACTATATGTAAGGAAGCAGTCTACCTTAATAAAACACCTCAAAACAACTCTTCAAATTTAAATAGAGAGAAACTTTTGCTGACTGCTTTCTACTTTCCAGTTCTTTTCTGGAATTTAAAATTCTTTTTGTGAGCACCAAACTCATCAAGATGTATTACTTCCTCTCTAAATTCTGACATAGAAAGTAATGAAAATTCTTTCGAATGACTGAAATAGATTGACTTGAGTACACACACGCACACATACCTGTTTTCACAAATTTAAGAAATAAAACTAGGAATAAGAGAAGTCAGTATCAATATTTTCAATTATAAGGTATAAAATATGCTGTAGGATGCAATATTTATCATAGCAAGTTTGGAAGCTTGGGGCAGTTAGGCCCATCAATTAAATGCAATTATTTACATACCTGTGATCCTTATTCTCATCTCAAATGGCATGCCTTTTGCACCTATGTTTCCTTCCTTATACTCTTTCCCACATTTCTTCATAGTACTGAGCCCAGAAGTCATCATTTCAACTATTGACATTAATATAACCCATGCCATAATGAAGACAGGTCCGTTATAAATAAGTTCTACCCTCAAAGTCCCTATGTTATTAGTCCCCTCCCATTACAATCTTAGATCTGTAGCTGGTCATATGGTTAATTTTCTTTGGAATCTCTAGTAACCACTCCTTTATGTGCTTCTATGTAATATATCCAATGCTGATAATCTGGACAACTTAACTTTTCGTCTTCTTTACCCAAGCAACTGAGAAATGCTAAGGAGAGATCACAGGAGTTGAAAATTTTGTTATCACTTAATCTTGGTTCACAGATAACTACACTTAAGTCCTAGATGTGTAAGTAATTTCTTCACTTAATCACTCAATTTATTTTAATCAACTCTCTGTCCTAATCCTCACCTACTAGGCATCTAAACTTTACCTCTTCTCAAATTTCTTTCCCAAATTTAACTCTCTTTAATATCAATACTGGTAAACTCTCCATTTCCAAGCCCAATAAATATTTCTCAGGCTTTATCATCACGAGATACTTCACACTGATGAATGCTGTCTCCATGAACTGCACTTGGTTTCCATCACACTACTTCCCTGGTTTTCCAACTGTTTTTCTGTCTCTTCTTTCTTGGTTTCTTTTATCCAACCTCTTTGTTGCCATTTTTCTCCTCTATACCTTGTCTCGGAGTAAGCTCAAACATAAACCTTGCTTTTAAACCTGCCAATACAAGGTTGTTGGAAGTTATATAAGGGCAAACAGAAGAGAATTAAGTATCACAGAAGGAAATAGCTACTAACCCTAGGAATGGAGAGAAAAAGATTCATGTTACCAGAGCTCAGGATTCTAAACTTTCAAATAGAAACTGGAACTTATGAAGATGGGATGTCAATCAGGAGCTTGAACCACAGATGATATAACCTCTGATCTGAAAAACCATAAAATGGAAGAGGTATCCTGGCTTCATCACTTTCTAATCTCCAGTGTTTACTATTGGTAAACTAGAAACAGACCCAGTGAGCAAGAGTACCTGTGACGTTGCAAGCATCAGTGCTCTGCCATAGAGAGTAGAGAAAAGAACAGGAAATGGATCAGAGAAAAATCACACAAATTACTGCATCATGATGCTGTTGGCTCCTGGGCTTTTCCATTGGCTGTTGCTTTTATTTTGATTTTTTTTTTTCCCACTCATATTGTGACTGTGACTGTGTAGATTTTGCTGATCCTACCAGAGAGTCACTCTTTTCTTTCTCCTATATGCTTCAAGTGTTTGGGTAACACAGTATTGTAACATATATATCTATACATGTTTTGAAAAAATTGGTATTTATTTAACTTTTTTTTCAGATTTATATCAAAGTTCTGAATCAAAATAAACCATTCAGTATTATGTTTGCTGAATAAATAAACATCATTTATTCCAAATACCAGTTTCTGGGCTTATAAATACTGGTAAAGGCTGCAAAAAGAGTACCAGTCCTTGGAATACTTGGTTCACAGATAACTACACTTAAGTCCTAGATATGTAAGTATGATTTCGTAAACTTCTTAATTCAAAGATTCTCATACTGCAACCTCCACATTTTCTTCATTATACATAAATATTATTTTTCTCCCTCTATTTTAAAATAATTTAAAAACTTATAAAACGCAAATTGTATTCCTATCTAATTCTGTTATATTGTCTTGGGAATACACTTTACAACACAAGACAGGGGACAGGTTAAGAGGCTAGATTCTTGAGCCTGACACAGTGAATTTGTATTCTAACTTCACTTACCTACTGAAAAACCTGAGCGAAATTATTTAGTTTCTTTGTGCGCCAATTTTCTCATGTTAAAAATGAGGATATTAATATTAGCTAACCTGTGTGACTGTTCTGAATACTGACTAAAGATAGATAAAATGATTTTTAAAATGCCTGGCGCATAGAAAGTGCTGTAAAAATATTAAGTGTTATAGTTCCTAATAACCAGATTAATACTCATGAATTTTAATGAACACTAATTCAATTAATTTGGTTCTCACAACTAACAAGACAATATTCCTATAAAAGCCCATTATAGGAGGGTGTATTGCAAAAAATCATAAATATGTAACAGTGTAATATGCACAACATGAATGAAAACAATTAATATACTTAATGTGATTACAAACTAAACTTACATAAACAGGCAAAGCTTTATTTCACACGCTATTATATAATTATGTAATTAAGTGCCTGATTACATATTAGAGGCTGCTGTCCAATTAGAGAAGATAGAAGAATGTGCTGGAGTGGATCTGAATACTATATGGTTAGAAAAACACAGTCTTGCTGAGCTTCCCAGAGCTCACTGCCATTTTGAATAGTTAATACACATATTTTTAGAAACAAACTGGAAATGTTTATTAATGATTAAATTAACTTTTAAGGATTTCAACAGAAAAAAATAAAACACTTAGAAAATATAATAAAATGTTAGCACTCAAGGCTGCCTGACAAAGTGCAATATGATATTGAATAAATAATAATGCTGGAAGACATGTTTGTATGTGCTTTTCATAAGTGGTTTCTAACTTTTATAGTTCTCTTCTCAACTTCACCAATACTATTTGATTCCCTAAATTTGGATCCAGATTTCTCTTAGTTGTCTTGTGTCTCTTTCAACGTCATGCAGAAGAAATTTTATTCTTAAGCAATGGTGTCTCAGCATCATGACTATTGCTACCAGTTCAGTTATTGCATATTTCGTCTTACCTAGAAAGTAGCACCTTGTTTTAACACTTGTGCAGCAGACATATTTTAATAGAGCCCCTTAAGTTTATGCAGCCTGCTTCTGTCTTACATTTCTTCCTCCCAAGGTTTGAAACCATTATTTAAGTTCCTTAAATTTAAAGATCCTTGAGTAGCAAGAGAATTCTATCCACTGAAAGTCTTCTGTGATAAGATTGTTATATGTTATGTGCCTCTGAGTTGCTATTATCATATAACACCTAAATATCATGACACTCATAGTTATGAGTTGAATTGTATTCCCCCGGTATATGCTGAAGTCCTAGTCCCTAGTACTTGTGACTGTAAACTTCTTTGAAAATATGGTTTTGTAGTACAATAATGTACATTCCTTAGGGCAGTCCCTTATCCGATGTGCCAGTGTCCTTATAAGAGGGAAATTTGAACACTGACACACAAGGAGAACATCATACGACCAGAGAAGCAGAGATTAGAGTGATGGCACTGGAAGACAAAGAACTCTAAGGATTGACAACCACCACCACAAGCTAGGAAGATGCACAGTCTACCAAGTCTCAGACCTCAGATCCTTTCCCTGCCCACAGTTTGATTTTGGACTTTTAGCTTCCAGAACTGTAAGAAAATAAATTTCTATCATTTGAAGCCACACAGCTTGTAGAGCTTTTTAATGCAGCTTCAGAAAAGAATACATTTATCTTAAAAATTATTTTTTATCTATCTATTATCTATCTATCTATCTATCTATCTATCTATCTATCTATCTATCTATCTATCTATTCTCTCTCTCTCTCTGTGTCCCCAAATGGCAGTATACTTTTTCTGAATTGTGTTTGGCAGACATGGAATAAAGAGTGATGCTTACATGTATCTTAATTTGTAAAAGAAAATATTTAAAATGTTCA
>NW_012101821.1:3763562-3767713 GCF_000951045.1 Mandrillus leucophaeus | reverse complement strand
TAAATGTATCACTGTTTTCTTGTTCTTGCCAACATTTTGCAGACTTTGGTTTTCAAGGTATTTTTCTTTCATTGCCAGGCAATAAATTTAAAGATTTTTTAAATTTTAAAAATACAATTTCTAATTATTGCATGCCCTCCAAAGAGTAGAGTGGAGATCAGTAATTGATTTTCATTAGATATCATCATCATAAGAGACAGCCCTCCACTTCCAGTTTATGATCCAACCTCTGCTTTAGATTTAACATACAGAAAATGTTTTTCACCTAGGAAAGGCAGTTTGCACTTGCAATACCAGCTACTCAGGAGACTGAGATGGGTGAATCACTAGAAGTCAGGAGTCTGGGACTGGCTTGAGTAACATAGTGAGACCCAGTCTCAAAAAAATAAATAAATAAATAAAAAGAAAAATAAAAAGAAAGAAAGAAAATAAAAGAAGAAGAAAAAAATAGCTAGGTGAGGTGGTGAGCAACTGTAGTCCCAGGTACTTGGGAGGCTGAGGCAGGAGGATCTCTTGAGGCCAGGAATTTGAGGCTGCAATGAGTTATGATAGTGCCACTGCACAGCAGCCTGGGGAAAAGAGTCAGACCCTGTCTCTTAAAAAAATAAAACTAAAAGAAAGGAAAAAGAAAACATTCTAGGACTAATCAGAATCTGGAACTGTTTTGTTTCACTTAGTTTCAGATTAACATTTTCATGATCAAATAAAATTCAGCATCAGAAAATGTTTTGTATAATTTTCAAACAGAAATTTCAACACTACTGCAACAAACGTTTACCTACTGTATGTAATACTGATAAATATCAACGTATATTCATTTTAGCTGTAGTATTTTAGAAAATCAAAAGAACTGTCCATGTACAATTTTAATAATATAAAATATAGAAATTCTACCCATTTGCTTTGATTCTTTAGAGGGAATTATAATTTTTATGATAAAATACAAATAAGAATATTTTTATTACAATGCCATCGTAACAGTATGCTATTCCATTTCATTATTTCCTTGGATGATCACTTTTCAAATACGTTAATCACCTCGTAGCCCAAATCACAAAAAGGATTTTTACTCTCAACATTAAATAAAACTTTACCATAATCTCGCTTCTATGTTGGATGTAGTAGGATGTCTAAAATCATCTTGAAATGAGAGCAGAGAATTATATACCTGAGTTTGGTAGACTGACAAGCTCAGTACAAATGATATTAGATGGACCATCTGGGAAGATCCGATAGTTGTTTTGGTTGTGAATTTGGCAGATGATGGGCAAGAAGCAGTAATACAGAGTTCACTGGATGAGTGTGGGGAATGATGCAAGGGCTGTCAGTTCTAACTGTTGTTATTACATGTCAGAGACAGAATTTTAATCCCAGTTTAATAAATTGTACCAAATACAATACTAATAATATGCAGACTGCTTTCATGAGAAGGTCATGGTCCTTAGTGTGATATTAAGGCACAGTGTAGGAAATTTTTCTTCTTCCAACTTTTTTTTCCCAGCTTGTGGTGTGTGTTTGTGTGTGTGTGTGTGTGTGTGTGTGTGTATTTCAAGTTGGTCAGAAAAGGCAAAAAGAAACATACTAACAATTGATTTAGCCCTATGCCAATAATTTCAATTTTTTTCTTTGTATGTAAGCATTGAAAATAATGAGGCAAATAAATGGACAGCAACACTACTCACCTATCTGTATTTTTCTGCAATTAATTTTTTTTTAATTCAACTTTTAAATTAGTACTCTATGAGGATTTGAGATATCTGGATAATTTCCAGTCTCTGCCACATATTATTTCCAGCCATTTTTTATTGATGTTAAATATCTGTAATACAAAAATAAAAGGCAATTAAATTTTAATTCTGTTTAAATTCTTCTCCAGACAATCAGTTCTTTTGTTTCAATTACAGTACGATATAGAAACAGTTACTTGCCTATAGGACATCTCTACTTGTATACCCATAGACACTTAAAATCACACTTAATATATTCAAATTGAGTTTATCCCACTGAAATAGGCCCATCCCACTGAATGCTGCCTCATTCTGCCTATTTACTTATCCTGAAACCTGGGAGTTAGAATTCATTCCTTCTTTCATATACCCCATAAGCAATCAAACTCTTAGTCACATATGTTATGTTGTTAAAATCTCTTTCAAATACGTCTCATTTTATACAACCTGCCATTGTCTTGTTTAGGAAAGACTGAACTCTTCCTATGTAACTAGTCTCCCTGACTCCAGACTGTCTCCCTACTTCTCAACCCATTCTCATCTCTTCAGCCAGGGTGACTTTTTGAAAGCAATTTTTAAAATGATGTCCTTTTAAAAAAATGAATCATCATTGCCCTTAGAATAATGTGTAAAATTTTGTATAGACCTGTTTACTTCTCCAGCTTGATCTCTGCTATCACTTCCCTTATTATCTTTGTTTTCACTTTATAAATGTTTAAGTCGTAGAAAAATGCTTTCGTATCTCTTACACTAGAGTGCTTCTTTTTCTCTCCTTCCTTCCTTCCTTCATTCCTTCCTTCCTTCCTCCTAAAAGAAAAACACATTTTAAAAATAATATCATTATTGTTTTTAACTATCTTTCTGTCAATTTCTTAGTTGAAATCTCTTCCTTCTGGAACTCTCTTCTATAAGAAGATGACCTATTTTGGGCTGAGTTCGGTTCTCCCCTAAAAGATATATTAACGTCCCAACCCTCAGTTCCTCAGAATGTGCTTATTTAGAAATAAGGTTGTTACAAATGTAACTCATTAAGACAAGGTTATACTGGAGATTAGTAGGCTCTTAATCCAATTTGACTAGTGTCCCTATCAGAAGAGAAGAGAGACACACAGAGAGAGCACCGGTGAAGACATATTCGGAGATTGAACTGCTGCATCTGCAAGTCAAGGAAAGCCTGGGACTATCACAAGCTGGGAGAGGCAAGGAAGCACGGGCTCACTGAGCTCACTGTGGCTTGAGAAGGCAGCATGACCTCATCAGCTGGTTATGGTGGCCTAGGAAACTAATGCACCTCTATCTTAGATCCTCTTTTGGCACTTGCCTTTAATTTTTTAACCTCTACCAGATTATAATTTCAGTTTAGAAGAGTAAGAATTTCTTTTTTTAGTCACTCAATATAACTAGGGTAAAGACAGTATTTGCCAACCCCAAATAATAATTAAATAAATATTCAAATATGATTCATGAAGACACAAAAATTGGTATTGGTATTTTTGATTATATGAATGAATAACAGCATTACTAAGAATACATATCTATGAGTGTGTTTACTATGTGTATATGTATGTACCCGTGTTTGTATACATACATTTTTCACACTAGGTAACACATCATACATCCTGCAAGTAGAAATCAATTGTTATTTTCTCTCAGGAAATAAAAAGAAGGATATAAAAACAGTCACAAAACAAAATAGCTATTTAAAATTATTGGATCCCATAATATTGATGTTTCTAAATTCATTATAATATGATGGACAAACATAGTCTCATGTGGGGGGAAAAACAAGGTGAAAATAAGTAAAAAGTGAAAATGAAGCACCACTAAATGTTCTCCCAGAATAGCTAAAAATCGCAAAATCCAAGGAAGCTGAATGCTAGTAAGGATGCAGCAAAGTCACTTTCTTACGAGGCAACTACTCTGGAAAAGTTTAGTATTATGTTATACACATAGTCTGTGACCCAGCCTTTTTACTCCTAGAAATATAATTTGGAGAGATGTGTATATATTTTCACCAGGATATATATTCAAAGATGTTTATAATAGCATTCTTTATAACAACTAAATAATGACCAATCTTGTCAGGGGTTTACTCATGTACCTGTAGTGAACGTTTAGGCAGTTGGGGACTCGCAGATGGGCCATTGGAATACACAATTTTCCACATGACCCCTCATCCCTGTGTGGACTGGCTCAAGTCTACTCACATGGTGGCCATGGGATTCTTAGGGTCAAGAGAAATCGGGCAAATCCTCTCCAGGCACAGGTGCAGAACGATAACACTATCATCTCTGCCATTTCCACATTCAGTATATAAATAACTTTCTCACAGTGAAAAACATGTTTAATTTCATCATTTTATGTTGTTAAATTTTTTAAAATTATGGATGAGTACAAAATATTTTAAAATTTACTGGACTGTTT
>NW_012101821.1:3704711-3762527 GCF_000951045.1 Mandrillus leucophaeus | reverse complement strand
GCACTTCATATAAGATAAAGTAAATATTGAGTAGCTACATACTTCTCAGTCTTAGCCAAGTTGACATACACAATTCAACGCAAATGAGAGGGATACAGTTTCCAGTCTCCACAACACTCAGTATTGGAATTTGAGAATTTTTTTCATGAATAAGGCTCATAAAATATCATAAAACTCAGCATTCCTTGGACATAATATAGGTAATTCATTAAGCATTTTATTATTTGTTGCACTTTTAGCTATTCAACAAATATCTATTGAGCAACCCAATGCCCCAGGAATGGTTTGACCTACTGGAAATACAACAATGAATGAAATAAGCAAAGTCCTCAAAGGCTAGTAAGATCTTCTTTTCTAGGAATTAAAGGGTGGTGAGTAGGGAACAAAGAGAAGGACAATGTAGTAGTTTACTAGGACTGCCCTAACAAAGTACCATGAACTGGGAGGCTTAAACAACAGAAATTTATTTTCTCATTGTCTTGAAGGCTAGAAATCAGAGATCAAAGTGTCAGCAGTGAACCAAACCAATCTTCAGAGGCCTCCCTCTTTGGCTGGTAGATGGCCATTTTCTCTGTGAGTCTTTACATGGTCTTCCCTCTATATGTGAGTCTGTGTCCTAATCTCCTCGTCTTATTGGGACATCAGTTATATTGAATTAGGGCCCATCCTAATGACCTCGTTTTAATTTAATTGCCTATTTGAAGACCCTGTCTCCAAATACAGTCACATTCTGAAGTACTAAGGATTATAACTTCAACATATACATTTTTTCAAGGGGTAGGGAAATAAATTTCAGCTCACGACACATGGCAAACCAAAGTTAAGTACATAATATAATATCAATTATATTGATAAGAGAAAAAATAAGTATGGAGAAAGCAATTTATCGATTATAAAAAGTTATCCAAAAAAGTTTCTAAACTAAGGGGCTGTTTAATAAGACACTTGAGGAAAGTAAAGGACTGAGCTCTATGGATATTTGGTGATGAAGCATTTCAGGCAAAGGAGTAAGTGTGAAAGTAGGGGCAGGAGTTCGCTTATTGCTTTTACGGAAAAACAAGTCCAGGGTAGCCAGACTGCAGTGTGTAGAAGACAAAGTCACTTCAGAGGCTTCAGATGACTGAAAGGGTTTCCATAACTAGATAATGCAGAGGGTGAAGTACAGAGCGTTTTAATCGGGGAAGTGGAGTTTTCAGGTTGCTTGGTTTTTGGCTACTGGGTGGGGAGCAAAATGAGATGGAGCATGCTGCTTCAGGGAGGCCAGTTAAAAGTATCTTAGATGAGTTCCATTTCTGAAGAAATGTGAAAAGGCCACATTTTATAGATGCTTTATTTGTCAGCAATTGCATGAATAAAACACTTTCAATGAAAACTTGAAATCAGACATTAAAGGATCAAAATTATTTTTAAAAGATACCAAACTTAAACTTCTATAAATGTCCAAAAGTGTACATGATGAGGCTTTTCAACCCAGGGTTTTATTTCATTTCAATTTTTAAATGATGTAGCTACTCCTCTTTTTCTCTCCAAAGTGAAGATAATAAAATACAAAAAGAAATAATTATATTGAAAAAATTCATGAATACTGTCACTTGTTATATAAATGATAGTATAAATACATAAACAAACTTGTAAATAAAGATACACATTAAAATGTATGTTCTATTACTTTGTATATCAATCAATATAATATGAGCATAAAAGGACACTTTTTCTGTTGTACTTTTTAACATTAGTTAAAGTTTAGTACTAATAATTCAAGAAAACACAGTCTACATTTATTACTCATTTTTCTTTTGGAGTTGAAAATAAAGTGTGTGTGTCTGTATGTGTGTGTGTGTAGATATACATTCTTGCTGGGTTTTTTGTTGTTGTTGTTATTTACTAATAACAGACCAATGTAGATTACTTACATCTTCATGAGTCTTTTCTGTATCTACTTATATCTGAGCTGCATATAACAATTTTTACAACAGCATATGATACAAATTCCTGAAGGTAAAATCCAATATTTTTATATTCTATTTTAAATATTCTGTAAATAATAGAAAAGCATGCCACTGTAATTTTCAATTCATTGCAGTCATAATAAAGTTTTATAAGTTTATGGCCAATTATGAGATTGTATCCTTGCTTTGAATATATTTTCTGTAGTTCATTCAAGTACAATAAATTTGTGTAGTACTCTAAGTTTGTTTGTAGATTAACATCATCACGTAATTAAAGATTGTAAAATTCTGAAATGCTGTATCAGATTGTTTGCATGATCATTTAAAATTTATTACTTGAATTTAAAAAACATAACAAGTATATCAGCTTATCACTAACACTTATTAAAAGAAAGTAAGCAGCCTTATTCTATTCAGAATATGATGCTAATGAGGCATACTGAATGTGTTCCTCATCTGAGCGCACATTAGAGTTCACCCACCACCCACCTCATTAAGCTCAATATGCCATCAATATGAGAAATATGAGAAATAGAGTGGTGGATATATAAAATAAATATGAAGCGAAAATTGCCATATGAAGTCAATCTCATGTTTAACTCAAGGCTGTATTTCTTACTGTGCTTATCTTTTGTAATAAATTTCTCTGCCCAAAGTCAAATTCTCAATAATAGTTCATTGAATCCACCTATTATTTTTGGATGTATCAGACCAATTAATTTAAATAAAAATTGTTTATTGCTCTTGCAAACACACACAAATAAAAGAGAAAAATTTGTAAAGGTGTGACAACTAATCATATCACTTAGAGTTCAAGAAAGAAAATCAAATTTAATGTGATTTCCTAATGGAAATTGGATGTAGATGGTGTTAACTATGCCCACTTCATTAATAATCTCCAAATGTAATGTACACTTCTGAAATATAATAAAAATCACACAGAAACAAATAAGAGATTGCTATTAAGTAGCTGTTAACAGTTAAGCTTTGAAATGAATCTGAAATTCAGAGAAAAGCTCAGGAATAGAGATATGAAATTTGAGGGTCATTGGATTGTAGACAGTTTCCTATACAAATGATTAAAGAAGATAATCTTAATAGCAAAATACTGTACTAAAAAAGAAGAAGAAAAAGACTCAGATGAAATATCATAAAACATCTCTTGATTTATTGGTTAGAAAAATTATACATATTTAACTTTTGAGACTTATAAGTAATAGTCATTTAGATGAGACGAACTCCTGCAGGGTGTGATGCATCAAAAGTTGGGAAAGTAAGTGCAGAAAACGCAGTAGTCAGCTGGAACAAACATCGCTTAAAGGTCAACTTAAATACGAACAAGAACTGACAATTGAATTTGGAAATGGAAGGTCATTGTTGACCTTGGCAGTAGAAATTCTCATTCGAGAGATGGATGTGAGAGCTCTTTTGAAATGTTGATTCCAGAGATGACAGGAGAAAAAGAAGTGGAGATACCAAATATAGACAACACTAGTGACATATTTATAATATGAGGTATAAAATGAACCAGTATCTGGAGATGCCTGTTCTGTCAAGAGAATTCTGTTGTTGTTTTAAGATGGAATGTATTTTATCATATTTACATTCTAATTGGAAGAGCCCAGGAAACAAAGGAATATAGACAATGTAGAAGAAAGAAAGGGTGAGTATATAAGAAATGGCCTAAATTGGGAGTTTATAACTCTGGTGAACAAATGGAAAGACTGATTATAGACAGAGAGATCCAAGAAATATTCACTCTAATAGAGTTAGGTAGAAAGGCAGACTTTTTGGTCAAGGAATCTGTGACTAGTTTTCACATTTTCCTCATTTTCTTATAATAAATGTAAATGTCAGTTGAGAATGGGAGGAAAAGAAAGGGTAGTATATCTTCATTTGAAGGGTAGTAAGATAACTTGAGCAGTAAAGCATATTAGGAATTGTTGGAACCACTTAGGGTCCACTGAGGTTGAGTTAATGTATTCAGAATGAGACCATGCTGTGTGATTGAGTGCGTGCAATGACAATCAAGTGTTCACTTGCAGATATAGAAAGAGAGTTACACATAAACAGACTTGAGACTTTGAAAAGCAACAGATTATTGTGGGAGAGAGAGGCAGCGGAAATAGCTAGGTAAGCAAGCAGAGATTGTAATTGTGGATTAATATGGAGGAAAGTGAGAACATGACAGAAATAGATGGGCACTGGAAAGATGGTAAGCTCAACTAATTAAAAATACATATATCAGATTATTTTTTAAATAATATATATTTGAACTGTTTTATCTACTCACCAATGATCTAACCCTGACATAGACATGCAACCTAGATTTAACAATTGACCTGAATTTTATGCTAACGATTTCTGAGTGTGTCTATGTAAGTTTACTAAACATACATATCCTTGTTTTTAGCCTTTTTACAAATATGTGTTAGAGTATTTTTTGTATCCTTCTGCAGCTACTTGATTTTAAGCTCAGCTGTATAACAATTTTGGTTGGTGTTACTTTATTTAGTATTCCTAAATTTGAGAGTCTGATAAATATTTTTCTATATCATTCAGTCTACCATATTGACTTAATTATGATAAAAAAATTATTTTAAAATTAGTACTCAACCATCAATTCCTAATTTAAATAATATTTCTTTCCTGGGAATCTTCTCAAATCCTTTGTCCAGGACTTCTGTCTACTTTTTATATCTACAGCATGTGGTTAATAGCTCTCTTCCAGAATTTATGGTATTTTTTATTGTGGTATTTATGTATATATATATACAGAATGATTGCTTGTATTTGTATTCATAATATAAATTCTTATTCCAATTCTTATTCTTATCTCTAATATAGAATAATGTAATTGCTACCATTGAACTGGATTCAGCTTTGTAACTACAAAAGACAAAAGTCTAGGGGCCTATTGTCAAAGGGTGATTCTTGATCGTTGAGAGAATGGTATCTGTCGCTGAGGATTATCTGAAACTTGATGGCCTGAAGGTGAGAAGAGACAAACCAGGTTCTTAGATTTAGAACAATGTCAAAAGCAACTGTCAAAGTCTTACAGTTGATTATAAACCACCTTTTGAAGAGGATCAAAACAAAATAACAATTGTCTGTGGATGACAAAACATGGTACAACAGCTACAGTTAGACATAATTGGCAGGAAATTTCTTACCTCTGTGGAACAAAATAATTTAACATAATAATAATGATTACTGATAATGTATACTAAGTTATATAAGAATTGTAGGAGTTTCACATCATTTTGGAACATGTACCAATGACACATTTATAATGAACAGATTAATGCTTTAATAAAGTTCTATTGTACTATTACTCCAGTGTTCAATTTACAAAATCCTGAATAATATCCCTTTGACTTTAGCTGATATGATTACACACAGAATTTCTTTTATGACATAAACTTTTCACAAACCTTCCACAATGTGCTTAAAACTTCAGCTTTATCCTATCTAACTTATAACAATCCTTTAACCCTCTAAACTAGGCAAAAATATCTACCTTCTCATGCCTTCTTATAACCTTTTACCAAAAGCACATTTCACTTTCTGTACACGTCTTCCATTTAAAACTACTTTTCCAGTAGTCTCAAGTACATGTTACACTGTTAACTCTTAGCAACTGTTACTTTTGGTGAAAAACCTGGTAAGTAAGTGATTCTAATTACATACTAGGTGTGAAGCCTAGGACACCAGACAGAAGTTCAGATAAGGTGTGAGTCTTTCCAGCATAGCTAGAGAGCATGGGTAACTCTGTATGTCCCCAGTCCTCACTTAGAATTTGATGGCTTTAAAGAAGAAAACTTGTGCTGTTAAGAGTCATAGTAGCAGTTTATGACCTTAAAATATTTAGTAGACCTAATACGCTTTAAATTTGTATTACATTTCTTTCCTAAATTCACTTTCACAATTTTTTTACGATATAAACAGACCATCAACAACATGCTTGAACTTTCTTTTCAAACAACCAGTCATTTTACTTTAGGACAAGAGTTTATCATACAAGATTCTTTTTTCATACAAAATATCTTCTCTTTATAAAATTCCTTATCCAAAATCCCTCTTTACCTATGCTTTTGATTAAAGAAGTAATTTTCCTTCTATTAGAAAGTTAGGGCTTGTTACCATGTGAGTCCTGTGAATGGGGAGCAGATAAGGAGGTCTATACACTGTAGGAGTTATCCCCCCTCAAGAGATTCCTCGGTTAGATTTTTGCTAGGGCTTGTTCAAATAAGTGTGGGCTATTTCTAAACCTCTGAGGTAGGACGGTCCAGATTAAAGTCATTCACTAAAGATTTAGGTAGTTTTCCCAGGAGAAATAGGGCTGTTAGAGGGAAAGATGAATTTAGAGGTTGGATAAATATTATGTAAGCACCCATTTAAAAAGTATATTTTTGGCCCAAAGCAGTGTGAATCTTTTCTCTGGAGAGAGGGGGTGCCATTTGCCTCCATTACCCAACAGGATTTGGAGGAGAGTTGCTCAGGAAAGGAAATTAACACAGAGTAGGCAGCTCTTGAAACCAAAAGGTAAAATTATAATTTTACCTGCTGCCTCCGAAGTTGCCCTTGGATTTGTACTTTTTTTTTTTTTTTTTTTTAAATATTGAACGCTTCACGAATTTGCGTGTCATCCTTGCGCAGGGGCCATGCTAATCTTCTCTGTATCGTTCCAATTTTAGTATATGTGCTGCCGAAGCGAGCACGGATTTGTACTTTTAATGACAATGTTTAATTTGGAAGCCACCAAGGGCAGAGAGTCCTTTCAGCTCAAGGCCATCAAGGGTTGGGATTCTATCCCAAAGGCCCTTCAGTTCTCAGGGCAGCCTTTTTTTCCAGTGGCTGAGCTTGTGGCAGAAGGGCAAGCCATGTGTGACTTCCTCTTATTAGTCTGCATTCTGCATTCCAGAAGTCTGGCTTCCCATATCAATTGTAATTACCTGAAGTAGTCTCCTTAGGGCAACATGGAGGGGGCTGGAGAGCTTGCAGAGCAGCCAGTAGGTGAGCCTGCCTCTTGTTGCGGCATTTTTATTCTCCTTAGCCCTGTCCTCTTTATTCTGCCCTCAGATAAAAAGGACTGAGAAGGCTAATTTGAGGATTTCCTGCATAAGCGCATTGGGTTCTAAGGCTGACTTTTGCATTTCCTCCCAGTTTATGTTTAGACCAACGAGTATTACAAGGGAAAACTAGTTTGTGTTTTAAGCCTGGGGATTAAACTTCTCCCTGCTCTTGGGAATGCATCTGATGGGTATGTTCTGTGCAATATGAAGACACAAGTACCCATTTGTGAAGAGAGAGCAGAGGAGAAAAACATGAAAAGGAAAAGGAAGGATTCCCTTCTTACTTTCCTGTTATCCTAAATAGGGCATCCTCCACTTATCCTTAGGGTTTCAAAATGAATAGTCTTACTGTGTACCTTTAACCTTGGTACCATCTGGTCACAATTACCCACTGGAGAACACAGGTGACATTAGAGTGAACAGGGGGTCCCTAGTTTGCCCTTGGAACTCTGGAATGAACCAGTCGTACTGGGTACCCTAGTCTTGCCTTCATCTCTATTCTGTGGTAATTTATTAGCCTGAAACCAATCTTCCTCTCTATCCTATGGGTCTTTTGCAGCTGCGGCCTTGGGCCAGCGTACGGTCTTGTCTCCATGACCTTATAGTGACTATTACTTGGAGCATTCTAGCAAAAAAATGATTATCTCCTTTCTCAAATTTCCATTTCCCATGTTTTTTAAGTAGACAAGAAGCCAGTTTTTCAGCTAATGGCCACAAGGTGGCTGGACTTTCCTCCTATTGAATCTGACCTTGAAGGTCTTGATGCATAATGAGAAGGGTGTGGAAGTGATTAGAGAAATGGAGGCTACTGCAGGAAGTGGGAGGATGCAAGAAGAATAGTCATGGAAGCCCTCAGACGCTTGCAAAAACAGTAGCCTTGGATTCCAGAGGGCAAAATTTATTTGATCTCTCAACGTAAAGGGGACTTGGGGCTTGGGGTAAGATCTCACAAATGGCAAAAGAAGAAGTTTCCTTTTCCCATAAGAGTGCTAACTCAAAAAAAGCAATTAAGTAGTGTATTAGTCCGTTTTCATGCTGCTGATGAAAACATATCCAGGACTGGGTAATTTATAAAGAAAAAGAGGTTTAATGGACTCAGAGTTCCATGAGGGTAGGGAGGCCTCACAATCATGGCAGAAGGTAAAAGGTACATCATACACGGCAGTAGACAAGAGAGAATGAAAGCCATGCAAAAGGTGTTTCCCCTTATAAAACCATCAGATCTCAGGAGACTTATTCACTACAGTGAGAACAGTATGGGAGAAACTGCCCCCCTGAATCAATTTTCTCCCACTGGACCCCTCCCACAACATGTAGGAATTATGGAAGCTACCATTCAAGATGAGATTTGGGTGGGGAACAGCCAAACCAAATCATTCTGCCCCTGGTCCCTCCCAAATCTCATGTCCTCACATTTCAAAACTAATCATGCCTTCTGAACAGTCCCCCAAAGTCTTAAGTCCTTTCAGCATTAACTTAAAAGTCCACCATCCAATGTCTTATCCAAGACGAAGCAAGTCCTTTCTACCTACGATTCCAGTAAAATCAAAAGCAAGTTAGTTACTTCCTAGATACAATGAGGGTATAGGCATTAGATAAATACACCCATTCCAAATGGGAGAAATGGGCCAAAATGAAGGGGTCTAAAAGCCCCATGCAAATCCAAAACCCAGCGGCTTTTCCAGGTGCGCAGTGCAAGCTGTCTGTCAGTCTACCATTCTGGGGTCTGGAGTATGGTGACCCTCTTCTGACAGCTCCACTAGGCAGTACCCCAGTGGGGACTCTATGTGGGGCCTTCAACCCCACATTTTCCTTCCCTACTACCCTAACAGAGGCTCTCCATGAGGGTCCTGTCCCTGCAGAAAACTTCTGCCTGGACATGCAGGCATTTCTAATTCTTGACTTCTGAGTAACCACAGGCTCAACACCAAGTGGAAGCTACCACAACTTGGGACTTGCACCCTCTGAGGCTATGTCCTGAGCTGTACCTTGGCTCTTTTTAGTTAGAAAGGCTGGGATGCAGGTCACCAAGTCCCTAGGCTGCACATAGAAGGGGGACCCTGGAACCTGCCCATGAAATCAAAGGTCTCTGACATGCCCTGGGAGACATTTTCCGCATTGTCTTGAGGATTAACATTTTGACTCCTCGTTATTTATGCAAATTTCTGCAGTTGGCTTGAATTTCTTCTCAGAAAATGGGTTTTTCTTTTCTATTGCTTCATCGTGCTGCAAATTGTCTGAAATGTTATATTCTATTTCCCTTTTAAAACTGAATGCTTTTAACAGCACCCAAGTCACCTCTTGACTGCTCTGCTGATTAGAAATTTCTTCTGCTGGATACCCTAGATCATCTCCTTCAAGTTCAAAGTTCCACAAATCTCTAGGACAGGGGCAAAATGCTACCAGTCTCTTTGCTAAAACATAGAGTCACCTTTACTCCAGTTCCCAACAAGTTCCTCATCTCCTTCTGAAACCACTCAATTTGGATTTCATTGTCCATATCATTACCAGCATTTTGGTCAAAGGCATTCAACAAGTCTCTAGGAAGTTCCAAACTTTCCCACATTTTCCTATTTTCTACTGAGCCCTCTAAACTCTTCCAACTTCTTTCTGTTGTCCAGTTCCAAAGTTGTTTCCACATTTTTGGGTATCTTTATAGCAGTGCCCCAGTTTACCGGTACCAATTTACTGTATTAGTCCATTTTCACACTGTTGATAAAGACATACCCAAGATTGGGTAATTTATAAAGAAAAAGGTTTAATGGACTCACAGTTCCATGAGGCTGGAGAGGCCCAACAATCAAGGTGGAAGGCAAAAGGCACATCCTACATGATGGCAGACAATAGAGAATGAAAGCCAAGTGAAGGGGGTTTCCCCTTATTAAACTATCATATTTCATGAGGCTTATTTACTACTATGAGAACCATATGGGGGAAACTGCACCCATGATTCAATTATCTCCCATTGGGTCTCTCCCACAACATATGGGAATTATGGGAGCTACAATTAAAGATAAGATTTGGGAGCTACAATTAAAGATAAGATATGACAACCAAATCATATCAGGTGGAGTTCTTAAAGGGCCAGAGTGAGGTCCTATGGCAGGAGGACAAACTGCTTCAAAAACTTCCAAAACATATTTCCCTGGGACTTAACAGAGATGAAAAGTGAAAAGCATATGGTAAGTCATAAGGAGTTGGCAGAGCCGGGGTTCCAATTAGTGTCTGTCCCAGCAATAAACCAGCAGACAGGGGAAAGTTTTAGACATCATCACAGCCGGTAAGGTAGAAACACATATAAACCTCGGGAGATACCCGCAAGGGAGCCTGTGTCTTGGCTCCTGAAAAAATGCAGCAAGAGCTGTGGGTACACGAATAACAGGGAGTGTATGTATTCAAGGCAGGGAAGGAAGAGAAAAGGCATGTTAAGTGCAACCAGAGAAGAGACCGACTTGCCTCCGAGATGGATGGTCCAGCAGATGCACAAGGGTATTTCAGAATACACACAAAGGAAACAGGAGGATAAGAGTGCAGGTTTTGGGGAAAGAGCTGATTTTATTTGAAAAAGCAGAGGAAACCCTAGATATTGCATGGATTTAGGCTTTAGCCCTATCACTCTCACGAGCCTCCTGTCCAGGAGGGCCTTAAATATCTCAGGTCATCTTGTCATGGACTCCAAGGTCCTTTCCAACCCCAGAAAGCCACCTGTCAGTGTGAACTGAGAGATCAGCTTGGGGGAGTAGAGCCACTGTGGCTGAGAAGGATTGTTCTGATGTTCTGAGTGTTGGTTAGTAAGCAGGAGAATGAAAGAGAAGAAGGAATGTGCACATAGGGATTGAATGTCTCCAGCTGAAGAACGCAAAGCGTAGAGGTGTCTTACCTCTAGGGAACATATCCTAGTCACACTGTATGGCAAATCCATACAGGTCTGCAGCTACTTCATTCCTGGCCTCTTCAAAATAAAGAACTTTACTGAGGGGCGTAAGGCAGAGGGAGAGACTGAAGCAAGTTTTAGAGCAGGACTGAACATTAAAAAGTTTTAGGGCAGGGATGAAAGGAAGTAAACTACACTTGGAAAAGGGACAAGCAGGTGACTTGAGGGAGTCACATGTGTGTGGTTTGACCTTTGACATGGGGTTTTATATGTTGGCATGCTTCCTTGGGGGTTGTGTCTCTTGTTCCCTGATTATTCTCTTGGGGTATGCTGCCTGCATGTGCGGTGGCCTGCTGGCACCGAGGAGGGGACACATGAGCAATGTGTTTATTGAAGTTGTACCCATGCTCTTCCTTTACCAATCAAGCGTTTCCATAAGATTAATATCAGTAAACTCCACCATTTTGCCTATTAGTGAGCATGTTTGAATCTACTTTCCCAGCTCCTGAGATCTTATTGGGAAGCTAATCACCAGTTTCAGGTTTTTCTATTTATTGGGAGACTGCCTTTTCCCTGGTGCCAGTTGTGACCAATTATTGTTTTAGAGTGACAGTTTAACAACCACCTGAACATCACTTGATGGTCGGCTGACATTCCTGGTTTGGGAGCCCTCTCCTGCCTGCTCAAGTCTGCCTGACTACTTACTGTAGCACTCTGATGCTGGAGCTTGAAGGCCAGATAACAGGAGACAGTTAGGAGAGGGAAACCGATGTAAGGTGGGGAAGGATAAACAAGTTTGTACCCACCAGCATCAACTGCCGTCAAAGAAGACAGAAATCTGTTTTACTTATTTCTGCCTCTGATGTTGATGGAAGGCAAGGAGGCCCTTCATTATAAAGGAAAACACATACACCTGGTTCAGGAGTCAGAGAAGCTGCAGGAGAACCCAACGGAATGCGGAGCTGTGGTATGACCATCTACTGTTTCACCACAGAGAAACAACAATGTACATGAGGTACAGAAAGTTGCTGCTGTCTCACTTTTGCCCTCCAACTCTCAAATAAGTATCTCTCTCAAGTCCCATATGGAAAGAAATTCTGGAAAATGTAGTTTATAAGCTGACACACTGGAAAGCCCTCACAAATACAGATACTGCATTTCCTTTACTATTTTTCTAGATAAATTATTTTGCATACCAAGTTTCTAGGCTATGTCTACAAATAATTTTCATAACACTAGAGTCTAAAATGTTTTGTTGTTTTTCACTACATAGGGGTGATTCACTTCTATAAATGAATGCTTCAGTTTTAAATACATTGGAATATTGAAGAGGGAACATTTCTTGTGTTAATTCATTCAAATATTTATATTAGAAATTTTCAGTTATGATACAATGACAGAAACAAAAAAATAAAATCTCATAAAATAAAGATTATGATTTCTGTATATTTTCATCCAAACTCCAAAAAGGTAAATTGGCTCATGTTTCCACTCTCTTTGTCACTTGGCCAGTGATTTATATTACAACGAGTGAAGATTTTAGAAGGCCCTTCTAGGACAGCACATTTCCTGCCTCTCTGGAGACAATATCCAACATGCCTGTTAAGTTACCAAAATGAGTTACTTATTTAATAATTCAGACCGAAACAAATACTGTCATCTTTTAAGAGCACCACAATTTCCTTTGAAAACTTATGTTTTCTGTATTGAATGGAATTCACAAGAAAATCTGCCTTTTCCTATCAGAGGGGAAGGTGTGTAGTTCAAGCTAAGCCAATCACATTCATATAATAATTCAAAAAATAATTAATGGTCATGAAAACTGCACTTATTTTTAATTCATAATAACTGGCAAAATAATAATATTAATATTCAAATAAAGCTTTATCAGGACAAGGTCTTCATGCTCCCAGGCATTTGTATTAACTGATACTCTGCAGAAAATTTATTTTTACCCTGCCAATTCCAGCATTGTTACTGATAACAAAAGGCCAGTGCTGTAAAATAACCATGGTTGCACAAAAAAAATGAGCCAGAAAAAAATACATCCAAAGTGGCATAACACATTCTCAGAGATAGACAATAATCAAAACCAGTCTAATCTGGTTAAGAGGCTGAAAGCAATGCTATTTATCATTTAATTTCTTTCACAAATTTAAGTATGCCACATATGGTTTTGTTTTGTATGTAGTAATAGAGTTTGGCAGTTATATACAGTTAGAAGAATTAACAATATCATATAGGAAAAATAGATTCAGAAACTATTTCTATAGGACTGTATTTTGGAGAAAATGAAACTGAATATAAGAGCCTTGTAGAGCAGCTGTTTTCAAAGTGTGATCTGCAGACTTGCATGGGGATGCCACAAGGTTTTCAGGGGTCTATGAGAGCAGAATTGTTTTCATATTAATATTAGAATATCTTGTTTTTGTGTTAACATTTGCATTAATATGTTAAACTCAATGATGAGTGAAACTACTATTGGCTTAGCTTGAACCAAAACGGTGGTACCAAACCCTTCTAGTAGTCACTGTAGTTTTCACCAGGAAGTGCTTCTTGTAAGAAAATAAAAAGAAATAGAAGCCAGTTTTCATGGTCCATGAAGATATGAAGATTAATATTAACAAATATTGGCAATGGTATTCATACATTTAATATTATGTTTGAAAAATATAAGTATTAATAAAGTACTCATGGTACATAACAAAGTACAATTTTTGCCTTAAGTGAAAGCACTTGTGTGATTGATTTGATAATTGAACTAGCTACCTTTGTAAATGAACAACAACTTTTACTTGAGAGAATGAGATGACCTGCAGTTATGTAGATTTGTGTACTTGGTGGACATTTTCTTAAATACGAACTAAGTTAGTTTGACATTGTAAGGAAAACAACTTAAAATTTGAACTTAGGGCAAACATTAGAATTATGAAAACTTGCATCTGCCATTTTGAGCTTGACAATGTCCAATAAATTAGCATACTTTCTGATGAGAAAACTACTGAATGCAAATATCTTTATATTGTATGGTGCAATATGTCAACATTTGGATGCATTTTTATGATTCAAAGAACCAAACCCATAGTTTCCAAATGACCAATGTATTATGTTACAAAATCATGCATGGGTAAAATATTAATTTAAAATGCATATAAGTGCAGTGGACTTTAATGTGAAACACTGCAAAAAGCTCAATGATATGGTTTCAGATGCTACATTAAAATTAGCTTTTATGATACCATCATTGTTATGTTTAGTTGTAGTATCAAAGAAGAACATCCACAATCATCCAGAAAGACATACTTTAAAGATATCGAGAACTATTCTGTGTTTTTCACTAGTTTTTATGTTAAAAACATTTTTCACAAAAACATTAGTTTTGTTCACATGTAATAGGTTTCTCATTGTTCTAAAGATTACAGTAAATATGTATATTTTTAATATTATCCTTTATATTACAAATATTACATATGTTCCACATAAATATAAATTTATTCAGGTCCTCAACAATTTTTTAAAGTTTAAAATATTAATAAGCCTAAAAAGTTTGAGAACCATTTTTTCTAGAAGGTAGAAATATACAACATATACATTCTTTGTGTTTGTAAAACTCCTCTACAATTCCATGCAATCTTTCATTTATTTTTTCAGTAAAGGTTTATTGAACAGCTACACTGTAGTAACCATTTTTGCAGGTGGTGAGATTAGAGAAGTTAAAAAAAGCAAACTCTTCTGTTTTTAAGGATTTTATATATTGCTGCCTTTTTGTCTCTCCCGCATAGCTACAGTGACCACCATAACTGAGTCCCTTCCTCCTTCATCTGCTAATGTCTCATTTACTTTGTTTTCATTGTTTTAGAATTTTGAAAATGTATTTTTAAAATCCTTGAAAAAAAATCTTGACTAGGCATAATGACCACGCTTGTAATCCCAGTGCTTTGGGAGGCTGTGGAGAGAGGATCGTTTGAGTCCAGGAGTTTAAGACCAGCCTGGTTAACACAGAAAGATCCCTTCTCTACAAGAATTTTTAAAAATTAGCCAACTGCTGTAGCCCATGCTTGTAGTCTTAGCTACTTGGGAGGCTGAGCTGGGAGGATTGCTTGAACCTAGGAGGTAGAAGCTGCAGTGAGCTATAATCATGACACTGCAATCCAACCAGGGTGACAGGAGATTCTGTCCCAAAAAACAAAAACAAAAATAAAACAAACAAACAAAAAACTTGAAATAAAATAAAATCTTGAAATTAAGAAAAATTTAAAAAAGACTGATCAAATTTATTTCATAGCCATAGTAGTTAAACAGAATCAATCCTTCAATTCTGATAAACTTTATTTTTATTCAAATACATCTGACTTTATATATGCTCTCAAATTTTTATTACAAATATTTCCAGGGTTCTCTGCATATCTACATATGCCTTAGCAGGAGACCTGTCTTGTTCAGACTAAAGTCTGAATTGTGGAAAGTAGGTCAGTTAGGCAAATGGATAATGGAGAGTTTTTCGTAACCAATTTTGATTTCGCATAGATGTATGCATTGTATTAAAAGTATATTGACATTTATCAAGAAGTAAGTCCATGATTCTCTAATTGGAGAGTAAAATGATAAAATTGTAAAAGGAACTGGGAAAAATATCAGCGGAATTATTAAATATCTAGAATTTAGAAACTTGTGAGAGAACATAGTGTCAGACACAAGAGAAAGTTCGTTTGTTTGTTTTGTTTTTGTTTTGAGACAGAGTCTGGCTCTGTCGCCCAGGCTGGAGTGCAGTGGTGCCATCTCGGTTCACTGCAAGCTCCGCCTCCCGGCTTCACGCTATTATCCTGGCTCAGCCTCCCGAGTAGCTGGGACTGAGTAGCTGGGACTACAGGAGCCTGCCACCACGTCCGGCTAATTTTTTGTATTTTTAGTAGAGACTGGGTTTCACCATGTTAGCCAGGATGGTGTCGATCTGCTGACCTCGTGATCCGCCCGCCTCAGCCTCCCAAAGTGCTGGGATTACAGGCGCGAGCCACTGCGCCCGGCAGATACAAGAGAAAGTTTAAATGATATAATGCTACTACAATTTGAGGGAAATATAGTTGCTCATATATATTAGCATAATTGTATCTAATTTGTAAGACTTTTTAATTGTTATTAATTGGACAGTTTCTTCAAGTTGGCTGTAAAACCCTTCCAGGAAAAGCGGTTCTATAAAAGTAAAAATAACTCTAAGCTAGGAGAAGATCTGAGATAGCAATTCCTACTCTTCCACTCAACTTTCAGAAGTTGTACAGTATCTATTGATGTGTTTTGAATTTTTCAAAATTTTTGTAATGATACTCTATATACAAATTTGTGAAAGACAAATTGGTATTATATTAAATATACATTGTGAAATATTACACAATTTTAGGTAGACAATGTGTTTTTGAAAAATATAACCTTTTATATTTCTTTTATTCTGATTTTCTCTCCCCAGCTTATCTAGCCAATTTAAATGCAATTCTCACCAAATGATAATGACCTAATTTGCATCTTTAGTATGTTCCTTATCACAAATTTATAACCAAGAAAACGATCAACTATGTTGTAAAAATGTGACGGATATCTACACAAGGAAATAATCCTAAAGTAATCTGCTAAAAACTTGAGACTGAAAAAAATAATAATAAATAATAGAAAATTATAGGACAGGATAATATAACTAGAGAGTCAATTAAGAAAAAGCAGTGATGAACTGATAAGCATAATTTGACAAATTGTAATACGGATAACTTGTCTTTGAATTGGCAGCCCAAACTTTTACAGTATTTTGTGTTAAGGTCAATGAAGACCTACTGATATTTGTGAATATGAACTTGGATCACAATAATTTTTCCTAAAGGGGTGTGGAGAAACATTTCTTAGTCATTCCATTTAACTTTCAATCAAACCAAGTATTACTGTTTATTGAAAATAATGTATTTTGGAAATGAATCTGAAGAAGCAGTTTTTCTTATTAAAGCAACATTTAGTAAATCAGTGTTAATTAATTTGAAAGAAAGCAAGTTTTATAATCAACCATTGTATATATGTCTGTAATTGACTGGGATGCTTATTTGACAAAATAATTCTAAAAGCCCAAATAAATTCAAAATCTACTTGTTGACACATACATATTATATAAACAGTATATTTTGCATGTATAACATTTTGCTTTTGTTATTTCTCTGTTCTCAGCTTAGCCTCAAGTCTTTGCAGTTGCTATTCCCTTATCCTGCAGTGCCTGGATCGCCTAGATTTTTATATGGTTCAGTACCTCACATTATATGTCTCTGATAAAATGTCATTTTCTCAATCATTTCTTCTCTGACTGTCCTAGCAAAATCTCAAGTCAGCTTCCTCATGACAATTACTCACTTGATTAAAGACAATCATGAGTTATATCTTGTACCAGGTAAATATCCTTAATTCTATTACTCAGTCTTTGATGGTTTTGAATATTCTCACCATTCCTTGTTCTTCAAATTGTCATTGTGCCTCTTAAAATAAATATCTAAAATTGAATAAAGTATCATGTATGGCATGGCCAGCAAAGACAACTGTCACCTTCCTCGTTTTAAATGCTTGACTTCTTTACTATATCTTGACATTTCATTAGCATGTTTGTCAAATATATCTTCTTGTTGACTCACACTCACTTAGAATATTGAAAATTATGTACCTAAATAATGCTATAATAGTAAGCCACATTTTCCTCTCTTGATTTACAATTTTAACTAAATTTTATATTTTCTTTCAATGACTATTTTACATGTTGGTCAATGTATATAAAATAAAATAATATATAATTTGACATCAAATTAACAAGGAACATTATCTTTATCCTAATAACTAAGAACCCCTATCACATTTATTGTTTCCTTTGGTTCCTCAAGTGACATTTCTACATTCTCTTATCATAACATTGTTTTATGACCTAATGAATAGAATAAATTTGCCAGAAACATTAGTTAAAAACTGAAATTAGTTAACAAATCTTGAATTATATTGTAACTAAGATGTTGGAATAATGAGCTTTTCACACCCCAAAGTTCAGTGGGGAGTTTGGCTGTAGAAGAAAATAAATTCAGTACAAAATTACCTTCTAAGCATCTAGAAGCTGTTAAAAAATAAATCGTCATAGTATTTTCAGAACCATGAAGCTGCTCATGTAGTAGTGATGAAGTGAAAAATAATTGGCATTTATGCATGTTTCATACTCAAATGGGCTTTACCTGCTGTTTCAATTTTGATGTTAGAGAAACAAAAAATAATAATCAAAACAATATAGTTTAATTATTGGAAACCACTTTGAGATGTTCTAAATATCCTAAAGAAAAGGTAACTCCTTAGTGAATTAAGGAGTTTTTGTTTTCCTTAGTGAAAAGTTAATTCCTTAGCTAAAATCTTAATCAATTCTAGGTTTATTTTTCAGATGCTAGGTTCCAATAGGTACACTCAGGTAAACAATTACATTAATATTGTTATGGAGAAATGACATTTGATGTCTTTACTGTCCACCTTGATTCCAGGACTCCACATGCTTAACAGAATCTGTGTATTCGCTATCACTCTTTCCTCTTTTTCAAAGTTCATTTGTTTCATACTCCACTTTCATGGGTAATGGAGAAGAAAACAACTTTATGACTCACAGCATGGTAGATAACATAAGCTTCATATTTACATCAATCCTCCTTCTTCTTCAAATATCAGAAAGGTAATATGTAGGCAGGCCCAGCTGAATGCTGCATACACACTAGGTCTAGGGCACAGCTGAAGAAATTCGAGCTTAGGTAACTTTGATCTTTTAATGAGGGTTGCTAGCGAAACTGACCAATTATTTACCCTAGAGGAAGACTTGGTACAGCTGTTTAATTCACAAACATCCTTGAAAAGATAGTCTGGATATCTGACATAAGACTTGTAGCAACTGGAGGCACCTATTGAAAATTGTGTCCCAACACTCTTAGGAGTTAAGATTTAGCCAGAGGCCTGAATGGCAAAAAAGATCCACCCACTGATAATCAGAGAGAGCCTCATGGGGAATGAATGCAACTGTTGCAAAGATCCTATGAGAAAAACAAAACAAAGCCAAACAAAAACCTGATGATTTAGGGAAATGGAAAGATATCATAGGCCACACGTGAAGTCTAATACGTGAGTTCAAAGTGGTTGATAGGGGTCAGATTTTATACAAGACTTCTCAAATTTTAGTATGCACAATAATCACATGGGAAGAGATCTTGTTAAAATTCCGATTCTAATTAAGTAGATTTGGGACAGGGTCTAAAATTCTGCATTCTAACAATGTCTGATGAGAAATGATTGTGGTATATGTTAGTAATCCAGGCAGAGAATACTGGGCTGATACAATTTAGCACACATTACGCAAACAGATATAATGAATGGAATACATATAGAAGGTAATGAATGAAATAGACAAAGATTGTGAAGGAACAAAATGGATACAGAGGATAAAGGAAAAAGAATCATAAAGGTGAATTCCTAGGTATTTTGATTTTAAAATTGTGTATATAATAGCATAATTCTTTGAGATAGGAAAAACAGGAGAAAAAGCATCCTGAGTGTATGTGGGTGAAGATGAGAATTAAGTGTTCTATTTTAAGAATAAATTTGAACCTAGAAGAAATTCAAGTGTGTAGGTCAAGTAATCAAGTAGATGGTATACACATTTACAGTGATAAAGGTCATTAACATATAGGTACCTATAGATATTACATAAATGATAGAATTAAGTTAATCTAGGAAATTGAGGAGTAAAGAAGATCTAAACAATACTCAGAACTTTTAAAGTTTTAACAAGGAAGAAACTAGCAAAGGGGTCTCATATGAAGCAGAAAACAGTCTTCTTTGATGGCATTAACGAGAGCACTTGGTGCACTTTTTGAAGTAGGAAATTCAATGAAGTTAGTTAAGGAGAAAACAGGAGGGACACAAGAAGGAACAACAAGATATAGTTTTTTTCTTCAAGTTTTGTTCTAAAGGTTCACTGTAAGAAAATAATTGTAGTTAAAAGGGGATATGAACAAAAGTGAGAACTTCTTTACTCTTGTTTTATGATAGAAGACACTAAAGCATACTGGCACGTGAGGGGATTGATCAAGAACCATGAGAGTATTTGATGCTCTTCAGAGGAGATAATTAGATTTAGGAAGTTTCTAGCATAGCAAAAGGGAATATGAGGCTGATAAGGAGCATACATTTGAAAGCAGAGGCAAAGGATTCATTATAACAGAAAGGAGGGCAAACCTTGATTGTTGTCACTTAAATGAGACATTGGTTTCTTGTGATTTTTCCTCTCTTATTGAAGTATAAGGCAATGCCATCATTTGAGTAGAAGAATGTGGGCTATTTAATGGTTAAGGAAATACAAAACAGCTGCTTTGGAGACTGAGGAAGCAAAGTCATGAAAAAATATATGGTACCACTGGGCAACGTTTATTGATTTGACATTTTTGGTTGTTAATTTCAAGTTAGGCTGGTCAACTTTTGGTGTATCTGATTGTTTATTTTCCCAGAAATGTTGTGGCATGCATACATGAAGAAGGAAGTTAGATGGGTTTTTACCAGGAGTAAGGTTATTGGATGAGAGAAAAGCAAAGGAATGAATACACTCACAAGATTCACTTTTGTTAATAAGCTATGTAGGCCATGGACTCCAAATGGTGTAAGGGCAGAAGTTAGAACTTGAGACAATTAAATTTACTGAGGGTGTTGAGTTGGAGAAATTAAAAGCAATGGAATTTGTTTAGTCAGTTAACTGTTACTTATGTCATTTCGGACTAGTCCAGCTATGATAGATTAAATACTTGTCTTCTAACAGGAAAATATATAGTTACTTTTTTACAAGATTGTTGAGAAGATTCACTTTAAGTTAAAAGTCTTTTATTTCTTATGTAATTTAGGACTACTGAAAGTCGTAAAGTCACCATGAGGAATTAGCATAATATCCAAAGAATTTGTTCAAACTATACATTACTTGTATTAGTATTGCCTTTATATTCAAGCAAGAAAGGCCTGGAATTTTTGAGGACATAATTCATAAGCATAAACCAAAAGTGTACTTATTAAGGAGGATAAAGGAATTTCTTTCATAGTTATGGCACTCGGTGCTTGGCAGAGCAACATCTATAAAATCTATACATCTACTGTAGTGATAACACCTTTCAGTCTCTAAGAAGACAGTCTTCCATATAGGACAAGAGTCCTATGACCTCATAACAAAATGCAACTGCTTCTGACTGTCATGAAGTTTGTGTATTGCATTCCTGCCAATGTTAGAGATAGATATTGATTCAGACTGTATGTAGGATTTGAGTGATGGATGTGCTTAGATAGGAGGAAAGACAAATTAATTAACTTGTCAAATCCTTCTTCTCAGACGGCAAGAATGCAATAGATTCTTGCATAATTAGGTATTGATTCCCAGTAGTTCCAAACATCTGTTTCCTTGCTTATCTTGATGTTCCCATTTGTGATTTCAGAGGAACTCATAAATTAGAAATGGTTTTCACAGCAGTGGCAAATGGAGGCTGATGTACATTTGTAGTATTACACAATTTATCTTACTCTTGAAATTGTCTATGCTCTTTAGACATAACATGCATGAAGTGCATCACCATTCTTTATACTGTCAGGTAGATGACTTTGAAACTTACAATTGGAAGCAGTTTTACTTTAAAATGCTGTTGATGACATTTAAATGAATGTATACAGTAAAATTAATTTTATGTAAAAAATTTTCACATTTTAATTGTATTATATGGTCTTTTAATTTTAACAGATACATTTTACCAATTTCAAAGAAAAATGCCAATTAAAAGTACAAACAAAATACTCTATTAATGCAAACACTTGTAGTTAATTTACATATTTACAAAAGTAATTAAAAGTTGAAACATTGGACATACACTTTATTTTTAAGCATTCAGAAAATGGAGAATAAGTCATGATAGAATACAGCTTATGATAGAATTGGAAAATACAAAAATGTACCTCAGGCAGGGGAAAATAAAGTTGAAATTAAAAAGTGAGATAATCTTTAAAGAGCAAGACATATAAATTTGTGAACGAAATTAACAATTTCTCACCCTGTTACAAGCACTTTATCATTATCAGCAGAGCAACGTCTACAGATAACATATTATCTTAGTTCATTTTGTGCTGCACTAACAGAGTATCAGAAACTGGGTAATTTATAGTGAATAACAATTTATTGGCTCACAGTTCTGGATGCTGTGAAGTCCAAGATCGAGGGACTGACATCTGGTGAAGGCCTTCCTGCTGCATCATCCCATAGTGGAAGGGCAAGAGAGGGAAGGAGAAAGCAAGAGAGTGAACTCACAGCCTCAAGGTATTTTATAATTGTTATTAATTCATTCATAAGTGTAGAGGTTTCATGACCAAAATACTTCCCATTAGGCCCCATTTCCCAATACTATTACATTAGAAATTAAGTTTCCAGCCCATGCTTCCTGGAGGACACATTCAAATCACAGAAATGGCATTGAATTCCCAGTATTAGGATTTTGTGGAATCATTAAAAAAAAAAAAAAAGTGGGTTGGTTATTCAAGGAAATAAATAGTCCCTGAAGAAGAACCTACATTTATCTCACATTCAGAGAATGCAGCTAAATGTTTATCTTTTATTAAAGTTTATTTTTAAACTCATAAGAATCTAACACATTTTATAAAAATAATATCTATAATACTGAGGAGAAATACTTGACATAATTTACATCATGTAACTTTGACTAGAAATAAGAATAGACACTGTATCCTTTACACTAAAACATGGTAAGTAAAAGCTCTTTTTTATACTATTATTCTTGTTTTATTATACTTTAAGTTCTAGGGTACATGTGCACAACATGCAGGTTTGTTACATATGTATACATGTGCCATGTTGGTGTGCTGCACCCATTAACTTGTCATTACATTAGGTATATCTCCTAATGCTATCCCTCCTCTCTCCCCTGACCCCATGACAGGTCCCAGTGTGTGATGTTCCCCTTCCTGTGTCACAGTGTTCTCATTGTTCAATTCCCACTTATGAGTGAGAACATGTGGTGTTTGGTTTTTTGTCCGTGTGATAGTTTGCTGAGAATGATGGTTTCCAGCTTCATCCATGTCACTACAAAGGACATGAACTCACCTTTTTTATGACTGCACAGTATTCCATGGCATATATGTGCCACATTTTCTTAATCTAGTCTATGATTGATGAACATTTGGGTTGGTTCCAAGTCTTTGCTATTGTGAATACTGCTGCAATAAACATACGTGTGCATGTGTCTTTATAGCAGCATGATTTGTAACCCTTTCGGTATATACTCAGTAATGGGATGGCTGGGTCAAATGGTATTTCTAGTTCTAGATCCTTGAGAAATCATCATACTGTCTTCCACAATGGTTGAACTAGTTTACAGTCCCACCAACAGTGTAAAATTGTTCTTATTTCTCCATATCCTCTCCAGCATCTGTTGTTTCCTGACTTTTTGATGATCACCATTCTAACTGGTGTGAGATGGCATCTCATTGTGGTGAACAGGCAGCCTACAGAATGGGAGAAAATTTTTGCAATCTACTCATCTGACCAAGGGCTAGTATCCAGAATTTACAAAGAACTCAAACAAATTTACAAGAAAAAAACAAACAACCCCATCAAAAACTGGGTGAAGGATGTGAACAGACACTTCTCAAAAGAAGACATTTAAGCAGCCAACAGACACATGAAAAAATGCTCATCATCACTGGCCATCAGACAAATGCAAGTAAAAGCTCTTTTAAGCAAACACAATTTATTATTTGACTTAACAATATTGGTTTATTGGTAGGCATATGTAAAGTAGGCTCACTGTGCGCTGGTAACCAACTTGTCTGAGTCTGCTGAAAAAGAAAACCCACCCATATGAGTTATATGAAGTAGGTCTATTACTTAGAGATAGACAGAAAGGGAAACAGAAGCCTCGGATTTGTTATGAGCTCGTCCCGCAAGTTTCCGGGAAGCCATGTGAGGTGGTTAGAGTCTTCACTTGTGTATACCTCTCTTTCATCACAGTTGAGGGTCCCCAGGAAACAGCCCATCCCGAGTTATATACCCCAGGGACAGATCACAGAAATCAGCTTGCTCTGGGTTTTGTCCTCATAGGGCAACATGAGACACAGGATAGAAGGTTAAAGGACATTCTGTTTTTTGGGGAGGACTGAAACAGAGTTGAAATGATTTCAGCTGTTACTTTCCTATCTCAGGGTGTTGCATTCCAAGCACATCCTACAGTTATTCTTGAGAAATAAAAATGAGAAAGGAGAAATAACTGGATTAGTCCAAGACTATTCAAAGAACTGACCTGCAGTACACCAACAGAAACACATTCTGGCCGGGTGCGGTGGCTCACACTTGTAATCCCAGCATTTTGGGAGGCCGAGGCGGATGGATCATCTGAAGTCAGGAGTTTGAGACCGCCCTGGTCAACATGGTGAAACACCAACCCTACTGTAAATACAAAAATTAGCTGGGCATAGTGGCAGGTGTCTCTAATCCCAGCTACTCGGGAGACTGAGGCAGGAGAATCGCTGAACCTGAAAGGCAGAAGTTGCAATGAGCAGAGATCACGCCCTTACACTCCAACCTGGGCGACAAGAGCAAAACTCAGTGTTAAAAATAAAATAAAATAAAATATAAAATAAAATAAACAAAAATGCATTCTAAAAAATGCTACTTTTTTGTTGAAACTCACCCCAGTTGAATAAATTCCCAGGTGGCAACGCAGACTCTTGAGACTAATTTCCTGCTCTTTCATAACTAATTTTATTGATAGGTGTTAGTTTCTACTTTGCGACAATTTAAATTCTTTCCAAATATTTATGGAGTTGACTTCACACCTTGAAGAAGTTTGAATGTTATCAAAATCCGTTGGGTCGTAATAGATGACTTTACTGTATGGCTTTGATATCAGCATTGTAGGGCAATATATGCAAAACAAAAGAACATTAGCCTGTGAAGTGAAGATGCAATGCTATTTGAATTAAGAGGCAGCGTGATTTGCAGACAAGCAACGTGTCGAATCCTGGATTTAAGCAGGAATATATTTTCAACCAAAAGTTAACTTTTTAAGACAAAGAATTAAAAAAATGCTAAACATGTATACTACAGATTTCCGCTGTCAGATTAAACCATATGTAACTTAAAAGATACCTATTTCTAAGCTCACTTTTTAATGCATAAAATCTTACAAAGAAGCCATAACGTTTTATTTTAATGTATGATAAATAATATATTAATATGTATATGTTTTCAAAATACTATTACAGGCATTATTATCTATCTTATTGCACATGGAATCCTCAATAAAACAATGTATTTTAAATGTATAGTCAACTTTCTGTAAATTCTAAACACGTAAAATTAAATTCTAAAATAAAATGTACCAATGAAGGTCACAACTATCTGTGACAGGTGTATGCATTCATGCTGATATGGCCATTTCAGCACAAATTAGAATTAAACTTTCAAGTAAATAATACTGGTCCTTTTTGATTTAATAGTTCATTCTTACCTTACTTATTTCTTAATCATTTTACACAATACCGTGACACTATTTTAATTTACTTCCAGGTCTCCCTTTCTTCTCTCTTTAATCCTTCTCTTACTTTTTTTTTTGTCAGAATTTCCTTCCCTAACACGGATCTGATTTTGTCATTTAACTTTTTAAAAATCCCCCATGATTCTCAACTGCTTAGAAGAGAGGTCAAATTTCCTAGCAAACAATTAAAAAACTTCCATGATTTGAACCTGATACTTTTTCCAGGATTATAACCAATTCAGTCCTCAAATATTGGATTTAAACTGCTCATCATCTACTGAAAGTGCCATGTATTTTTATAACTATATATATTGCTCTTGCTGTTATTTAATCCTTCTCACCTTGCTCAGGTTGATGATATCTTATTCCTGATTCAAATTTCAATTCAAATGTTACATCATATACAAATACTTCTCTGACCCTAACATTTAGAATAAAACTCTCCCACTGTTGTTCTTTGATGGAAACCTTCTGAGATAAGTTCTCCACTCACTTCTGCACTTTACCTTCTGTGTTCTCTCATTTTCTATTGTCCTCTTCACCAATGAGCACATAACTTTACAGGTACGCACATGGGAACCAACATAAGATGCAAACGTTATCTTATGATATTCTTCAGCAAAAAAAATTACTCTTATTTATTTTTCTTTCCACAGAAGCAAGCATAGTTCTCAGCCATGTTTACTGTATTTCTGAATCACTTGAATAGAAGAGAGAGGATGAAGAGGCCCAGGTCACAATAAGAATAGAAATATGGAAAAAATTTTGTTTATGATTGGAAATATAAACTTCATGATACAACAAAAGATATTTATCTCTGCATTTTTAACTGTCTGTAAAATCTTTAAAAATATTTTCATAATGTTTTGGAAAATAGTATCTATAGATACTATGATACCATGTAGTCAACCAAATAGTATCATTATCATTTGAATAATAGATCCATGAAAAATTATACACACTTCAATCCACCGATAAAATGTGACATTCTAATCTTATTAAAGATTTTCATTAAGGCAGACATTTCAAAACTAAAAGCAGGACGGGAAGAAAGGCATGGAGTAATGGTTAATAGCAAGTGTCAACTTGATTCTATTGAAGTATTGGATTGCTAAGTATTGATCATGGTTGTATCTGTGAGGGTGTTGCCAAAAGAGATTAACATTTGAGTCAGTGGCCTGAGGAAGGCAGACCTATCCTTAATTTGGGTGGCGACCATCTAATCAGCTGCCAGCGAATATAAAGCAGGCTGAAAAATATTTTTAAAAGTAAGACTGGTTTAGCCTCCCAGCCTACATCTTTCTCCCATACTGGATGCTTCCTGCTGTCCAACATCAGACTCCAAGTTCTTCAGCTTTGGGACTTGGACTGGCTTCCTTGCTCCTCACCTTGCAGGTGGCCTATTGTGGAACCTGTGGTCTTGTGATTTAATACTAGTTAATAAATTTCCCTTTATGTATATATCTATCTTTATATCCTATTAGTTCTGTTCCTCTGGAGAACTCTGACTAATACACATGGCCTTTATAATTTAAAGACTATCACAGACATTTTACATTTTAAATTTTAAATGCTTCATTGGAAACTGTTTTTTTTTTTTTCCCTGTTGGTACTCCAACTATTCTCTTCACAATAAAATTAGAAAGATAGTATCAATAAATCATTTTAGTTGCACATAATACATGAATTGTTTTAAGGAATCATCCATTGTGTCTATCAATAAGCATATTTGCTTGTTAAAAGTTTTAAAAACTCATTGCCTGATTTAGAAGCATCAATATTTGCAATTGAGGAAGTCATATGGTTAGCATCAGAAATCCTACTTCAAGTCTGTATACCTATTACCATTATTATCTTTGTTTCTGCTCAGACTTGTTTTATTTAACAGTTGATTTTATTGTTATAGTTTAGTAAAGTCAATTTTTTAGCCCACTCCCAAATTTCATATTTTAACTCTCTTTTGTATAATTCAGTCCACATTTTCATTACAATTTTTCAGTGCAAATAGAACATCAAACAGGCTAAAGAAAATCTAACAGTTTAGGTAAGATTTCCCAATCCTAGACAGTAACTAAAATTGAGCTTCTTAGAATAAAACAGGTTGATAAATCATAACATGTTAAAGTTGCTTGAAATTGTTATGATCAACTTTTTTATAAATGAGGAAACCAAGTTAACAGGCAACATAACTAACTTTCCTGAAATCCTAAACCTATAATCAAAATTTTAACCTTTTGTCTCTCTCTCTCAGTTGTCCTCATCTGGCACCGAACAAGCAATTTCTAAGAATCCATCTATTCTTGTTGTGCATAGCGCCACTTATAAATTTCTGCAGAAAAATTTTCAACTTTATTAGCTGATCACACTTAAAAGTCATGACTGCAGCCGGGCGCAGTGACTCACGCCTATAATCCTAGCACTTTGGGAGGCCAAGGCGGGCAGATACCTGAGGTCAGGAGTTCGAGACCAGCCTGGCCAACATGGCAAAACCCCTCTCTACTAAAAATACAAAAATTAGCCAGGCATGGTGGCGCGCACCTGTAATCCCAGCTACTCAGAAGACTGAGGCAGGAGAATTGCCTGAACCCGGGAGGTGGAGGTTGCAATAAGCCGAGATAGCGCCATTGCACTCCAGCCTGGGTGACAGAGTGAGACTCCATCAAAAAAAAAAAAAAAAAAGAAGAAAGAAAAGAAAAGAAAAGCCATGACTGCAAAATTGAAAATAATATATAACTTTCCTACAAGAATTCCACAGTAGCTCCCATTCCTGTATATTTTAAGGATAACGAAATTTCCTCTTCTGAATCTTACAATGTGCTTATCTTTTCCTCACACTATCAACTTGTCTTTATACCTTGATGGTATAATAGAAGCAATTTAAGCAGAAGCTCACATAATCAAATTCATAAATATGCTAGAATTTGTTCCTGCATTCTCTCTCTTTCATCCTGTTAGAAAAGCGGAGATCACTATGGTCCTCTAAAAAGCCAACCCTTTTACATGTGCTCCTTCTCTATTCCCTTTCAATATGTGGCTATCAGCCAGTTATGTGTGTAGATATAAAAAACCTCACCATATCCTTGATTATTCTTATAATTATAAAAGTCGAGCCTATTATCATATATTAAAAATAAATAAAAACAAACAAAAATCACTGCCTCTTGTCTACCAAAGCACTTCTAAGCTGCTTCTCCATTCCGCTGCTTTCCTTCAATCCAGTCTCTAAAAAAGATGTCTGCACTATTGACATTGCCACATTATAGTCACCTTTCAGCAAATATCACTCTGATTCATCTTTCCTCCATTCCACTAAAACTGCTATTTTCTAAGTTGAAAAATAATAGTTTTCCCAAATCAATTGACTACCTCTGTTTTTATTCTGCCCTAACACTCAGAAGCTTTCATGAAAATTTACATCTATTTCCTATTGACAGCATGTTTTACCTGTTTAATAAATTTGCATTTGTGTGTGCTTTCTCTGGTCCCCATAAATGCTTCTTTCTAAACTGCCAAATACACCGTGTCTCCACTATGTTTTAGTGCCTGGTTCTTTAGTCTTGGGGTCTGTCCTTCATATCTTCAGTCTTTCCCAGAAGACTTCATCTGGTTCCATTGCTGAAAACATACCTGGTCTGAATACTAAAAATATTCCTAGCCTTGAATTGTTCTCTGATTTATAGGTTTTTATGTTTAAGTATGTAACTGATCATTATCTTAAATGTAACATGTCCAGATAGTACATTTGACATGGCTTCCAAAACTTATTTTTTTGAACATTATTTTTCTATCTCGGTAAATGCCACTATTAGCCACCCAATTGTTCAAGCTAAAAGTCTGTCACACTCAATTAATTCTTTTGTAGCCCTTCCTCTCATCCCTAAACCAGTTCTATTGTTTTCTATCTAGAAAACATATCTACTTGCACTCACTTCCCTTCATAATCAACTTCTCATGCCGGCATCATCTTTTGCCTAAACTGCTGAAATAGTTTTTCCTTCTAGCTTTTCCACAACTTATTTTCCAGCAGCTAGACCAGGTTTCACAAACTGGCTCCAGCCCCACATTTATTCAACAGTAAGCCTATGTCATTCTTAAATGGTCCATGCTTTATATTAATGGGACCTGGGTTTTAAATTCCTGATCTAGAGTAATATTTTTATATATGTTATTATATATATTATATATAAAATATATATATATATATAGTTTTAAATATTTTCTTCGACTTGGACATCATCCTCAGTTTCCCCCAGACTAATCTCAGTAAGATTTTTTTTCTCATGTCTTGCTGTCCTCATCTTGTACCTCTATTTAAAATTCATCAGTGACTTAATTAACCTCAAATACCACTCATAACCCAACTGTCACAGCCAAGAACTGAGAAGCATCTGGGAATACAAAAACAAAGCAAAACAGGCAGTGCAACCAAGCATTAAAAGGAATGGAATGGAGAATACCTCTAGGAGTAGGGGATTTATTACAAGAGAACAATAATTTGGTGTTGTACCTAACTCAGAAGTATTTTGCAAGATCAAATTCCACATGTAATTGTTTGGATGCTCTGGGAAATGCAGACAGCACTGTCTGGTGATCACAGCACGTATTTTAATGTCTTAAAGCTAATTAGGCAAGTTGGGCTGTATTGTTTTTCAGCACATATTATGCAGAAAAACAGTGATAATAAGGCAATTTTATGTAAGCTGCATCCTTTAAATAATATGTAACTTTATTTGCTGAAAGAAACGCCCCAAATATCAAACCATAACTCTATCATTAATTGTTATGGTTTCATGAGACATAGAAGAATGAAAAAAAAAATTGCCCTAGGTTCGATGAAAAATTTGCAGATAGACGTTGAATTTTAATCCAAAACACCATTAGCATTTTCAAAAAACCTCTGGCTTTGTAATACTTGAAGCTTAGATAATGATATGTGAAACCCTATTAATCAAACAAGAAGCATGAGCTTCTTATCTGCCGGACAGAACAAATCAATTTTGCACCCAGGGACAAAACTGTTTATCAACCAACAACCAATCTGTGAAGATAAAAATGTTGATTACAAAATAGTATTTTGGTGAGGAATTAGTTTTCTGGTAAAGGAAATTGTTTCCTAAAATGCTGTGTTACTTTTCTCATAAAATATTCCTAGATATTATATTGACCTCCAGCAGCGACAATAGAGCTCAACAGTAAAGAACACATACTCTGTCATTTACTAGCTGTGTGAATTTCAGCCAGTTACTTCCATGCATGCCTCAGTTCCTCTTCTGTATAAGAAAAAGAGTAAACTATAATGACATTTGAATTGTAAGTTTTTTGAAAAGTAAAACTAGTTAATATATTTAAAAAGCTTATAAAAACATCAGGTAAAGAGTATTAATGAGTATTTACTAAAATTATTACTATTTATTATTGTGATCATTGTTACTATTGTTATCACTTAAATGGAGAATAAAATAATTTGATCCTGTTTCTTATTAATTAGTAATATAAACAACGTTTTTATCATTGTATATTTTCACTGATGTTACTATCTCTTGGTAATTATACAATTAAATACAAATAAAATATATCAAGCATTTTACATACTTTAGAAAATCTAGCTTACTCTAATTCTCTCAGTAACTCATGTTGTATGTAATATATCCATTTTCATCTTCAAATGAGTTTTCTAAATAAAAAAAAAATAACTAACCTGGTGAAAACATTCAGAATTTTGATACCAAACATGACAATTGTCTTCACTTAGTAAACTGTAAATTCTCAAGAATACACTGCAGTCCTAGCCTTCAGCTAAAGCTGGATTGCTCCTTCACTGTAGTGGAAAAGAAGATGATGATGAAAAACAAAATAGTAGAAAAAAATGTTTTTTCACTGTAGAATATATAATTCAATATGATTTTCTTTGTTTGATCTAATGATCTTTGTTGAAGTGTCAGATTTACAATGGAAATGTTTGTTTTATTTTTCAGATTTCAGAAAGGTATGTTCTCACATGAAATACATATATTAGAGAATGGTAAAGTTTTTGCATGATACATATTTCTTTATATATGCATATATATTTATATATCTATATACACACACACACACACACACACACACACACACTCAGAAGGAGGAATGGGGGAAAAGGAGCAGTTATACTGAGGTTCTAATTAATTCAATTCAAATCGTGTAGCCAAGACTTTGTCATACACTTCACAAAATTTGTATTTATTTTAAGAGGTTTTTGGATTTCAAAATGGTGAACTCTATACTTGGGCTCTGTGTCTCCACCCAAATATCATGTTGAATTATAATCCAGGGATCTGGTTGGAGGTGACTGGATCATGGGAGCGGATTTCCCCCTTACTGTTCTTATGACGGTGAGTGAGTTCTCACCAGAACTGGTTGTTTGAAAGTGTGCAGCACTTCCTCATTTGCTCTATCTCCTGCTGCCATACGAAGACATGTTTGGTTCCCCCTCAGCTTTCTACTATGATTTTCAGTTTCCTGAGGCCTCCCCAGCCATGCTTCCTGTATAGCTTGCAGGAATGTGAATCAATTACACCGCTTCACTTTTCTTTATAAATTACCCAGTTTCAAGTAGTTCTTTATACCATTGTGAGAACGAACTAATACAGTGAACAAGAAATAGTTCACTTGATTTTTACTTACTATAACATTCAGTTGATTTTCTAATTAAGGGTGTTTATTCTTTGCCTTAGTAATTGGCTAAAAAAAACTTATAGCCATATATATTGCCTATCATATAGAATACATTTCTTAGCATTTACACCTTTAATTTTAGTTCTCAGTAATTGACTAATGAAGCAAAGTTGAGATGGCATAAAATAACATTAAGAATAAAAGTGACAAATTCAGACACCTATCTATTTAACAATTAAGTATCTATTTTTCTATCCATCTATTTATGTTTTTTATTTGAATGATAAAATTCCATGTAGAAAGTCAAAAACTTAAGTTTCAGTAATTCGGCATCTGTGTGCTTACACTCTGGGAAATTTGCAAACATCCTAACACAGCAAACTTATTTTTAAAAAGATGTGTGGGCCTTTCTTAGCTTAAATCAGATCCTTGAAATAATCCATAAACCAAAATCAAAAATTACAAAAAAATTACAAATTTTACAATTAAATTTTCTTATAAATAAAGGTAAATTCCAAAAGTATGTTATTGATGTACCCTCCCAGAAAATTTGCAAGTTTGAAATTACAGGAAGTGGAGTATTCTGCATACATCCATTCCTTGGATCCTGACACAATCTGTATCAATGCACCTGAAGCGGAATCTTGAAAAAAAGAGGAATAGTGAGCAAAGTACAAGCCATATTTGCAGCATAATCATTTCTTGTCCACTGTGCCTGAAGTTGAAGCTGTATCCAATGTGGTAATTGTTCGTTTAGTAGAAATTATTTGGTCCCATATTTTACAAAAGTGACATTAAAACTAAAGATGTATGTTTATGACAATTTGCTGTTAGTTTATAGTGAAGAAGATTAATAGAGTCTCTTAACATTAATATTCTCTAAGATATTGCTCCAGATCTCATGTATATAAAAGTGGAATAGAAAATCATTCTTCTGAGGATTTTACTGTGGCAGCTTCCAAATACAGTCATGTGTCACATAACTTTTCAGTTAATAATGGACCACATACATGAAGATGGTCCCATATGATTATAACATCATGTTTTTACAGTACCTTTTCTATTCTTGGATATATTTAGTGTCATAAATATCACTGCATTAAAATTGCCAATGGTAGTCAACACAGTAATCTGCTGTTCAGGTTTGTAGGCTAGAAGCAATAGGCTATACCACACAGCTAAGGTATATAGTAGGCTAGACCATCTAGGTTTGTGTGAGTACAGTCTATGCTGTTTGCATTGCAACAAAATTGCCTAATGACATATTTCTAAGAACATATTCCCCTTGTCAAGTGATGCATGAATGTAGTACACAGGATTTTCATTTAAATATAATGAAAGGAAATGTCCATGTTTCAACTTTTGCCAATTCTGTTCAACACTCTACTGAGAGCAGCCAGATGCAGAGTGACTTCTGACAGTGGAAGGAGCTTTGGGCTCTGGTCAGACCCATAGGAGATGCAACATGAAATGAAAATGGACCTCTAAGACTCATATGTATAGAAATAATTTTCTTTCACAAAAGAAAACATTAAATCACATAGAATAAAACAAAACAAGTAAAATGCTGCCTAGAAAATGTTCAAAAAATATTGTAATTATATGACACATGGAAGTTATGTAATGGAAACATTTTATATTATTAAATATAAATTTCAAATTCCTCTATTGTTCACATAAGCTTGAATGTTTAGGGGCCATGCTTATATAAAGCTAAATTCTTTCTGTTAGCTCATTAAATAATGATGAAAATTTCCGCCTTGGGAAAATATTGAAAGTAAGTTATTTTATCTTACGTTTATACCTGTAAATTCTGCTGTAAGCTATAATTTTGAAGAATCTGAAAGCTATTATGGGAAACACTGTGATAAAAGTTCACACAAAACACTCTTGAATTGTTTTTTCAAGAGGAACCCATATTGTCTATGCATTTCCTTCTTTTGTGTACGTAGACTGGATGCCCATGAAGGATGAATGCGGGAAAATGAGCAAGAAAAAGTGAGAGTCACTTAAAACTATTATCTGAATATGCATGGTCATTCGATTTAGAATTGAAATATGTGGCAATATTTAACTTTAATTTAATAATATCTGATACAATTTAAACAGAGTTTAAGAAAAGATTATCTGAATATCTGGCTGCAATTAGGCCATATTTGGAAACATTTGCAAAAACTAAAGGGATAGAAAATAAGTAGTATCATAAAGGATGAGCTGTTTTTGTGTCAAAGAATGAACCAAGCTCTGCCAAGTCTACAGGCAGGAGCTTAGAGGTAGGGGAAGAGCACAGATTTAAATTGCCACTTTCATTACATTATATTATGCTATGAACACTACTTACAGTTGGTGTTGACCTTGGCCATCTCCCTGAAATCATGTTTTTCAGGTTTCTCCACTATAAAATTTCTCTTTTTATCCTGTTTCCGTGCTGTATTCTATGGAAGGAAGAATTGTATCTATGAATCGCCCACACTTAAAGCTTAAGAGTTATACTCCATTTGAGAGTAGCATATCTGCTTAATTATTTGGAATTTTTCTGCAAGAGAGAATTGTTTATTTTTCCTTATTTCTTTATATATCCAAGCACATATTCATATTGGTATGAATTCATGGTTATTTATATTATGTGTTACATTCTAGTATTACTGTATTTTCTTGCTCACATTGTTCTAGGATTGACTACCAGAAGCTCTATCAGTTGATGTCTATGTTCCTTTGACATACACCCATTATTGTGGATGGGGGTGTGTGTGTGTGTGTGTGTGTGTGTGTGTGTGTGTTTCATTATTTTTTAAGTATTTTAAGTACTTCCTTGCTTTCTGGTATCACAAGAATACAACGTTTCATCAAGATGCTTCAGTTTCAACTTACATATTTTTGCCTCATTAGTGTGTGTGTGTGTGTATATATATATATATATATATATCCCTTCAAAAGGGACTACGATATTTATGCACACAATATTTATGCCTTCCATAAAACTAACTTAAACCCTTCATTGTAATACAAAAACCAAAAACTGTATGTACAGGACTTGGTAGTTGCTGTTTGACTCCATGTGGTGTTAAAGCACCTATAGCAAACGTTACTATTTATAATAGTCAACTTGTTTTTAACTCAATGTGCCAAAGTGTTATGAAATCTATAATATGTTTTAGAGAAAAATTACAAACATGTATTTATGAAAATGCCAAGAAACTGAGTTTTAGGGGATAATATGGTCATATCATCAACAAATATTTGAAAGTAATTTTAAAATAATGTGCAATTAATTTTTATTGCCGCATTGTGCATTTTTCCCTTCTGTATTACCTCCTTCTGTGCCTTAACAGTGAAGTCAGATGATTTGAGTTTCAAGGGCACCAAGGGTTTATTAGTTACTCAAAAATGTTTAGATCTCATTTCAAAAACAAACAAGTTTTATTGTTGCATATAGTTATCACTACTGAAAATACAAAGAAAACCTAATGGAATAAATACACATGTTTATATACATCTATATCAAAATCCACATACATGCATATATAATAATAAATTTACACATGTATACATACATACATATGTGTGTGTGTATAGAGACAGACGTATGTGTGTGTGGAGAGAGAGAGAGACTCAAATTCTACACCAAAAAAAAAAAAATCTCTATAAAAGAATGTCCAGTAAAGGCTGGGCAATTATTTGTCCACCTTCAGAAGAAGAGTGAGTCACAGCAGACAAAATAAAGTAAGTTCAGTTCCTCAAATATTTCTTGACTGCTCAGTATATTCCAAACCTGGTGGTTAGCAATGGGGATGAAGTGATAAATAGTATGCCCAGTGGTAATTTGTAGCCTAATGACATCTACAACTTGAGAAATAGCTGTAGTGAAATATGTTAAAGCTACTTAGAAGAGCAGAGAGCCAAGTGACCTGGGAGAGACAAAAATACATTGGTAGAGTGTGCATTGGACTGTATAAGGGATCCACTGGCAGTGCAGAGGTGAGTGGCTCTGATGCAAGTAACACACATCATGATTTCGTCAGAGCCTGGACCCAGCTGTGCAGATGAAAACAGTTGATGTGCTCACCATTACCACAGTGTGAGTCTCCAGTGGCTATCAGGACAGGAGTGGCAGCACTGAGAGCAGTGGAATAGCCAGAGTTCACCAGCCATCCAGAGAAACTCATGGTCTGGGTTAAGGTGGCGATGGAGATGCTACAGCCCTCACTCAAGGAGATTATCAAGCAATGACCTGTAGCAAAGTGAGAATGGCAGTGAAAAGAACTTCTCAGACCTTTACGTGAATATGAATGATTATTAAATACTAGAGAGAGAAAGAAAACAAAAAAACTTTGATAACTTCTCATAATGTTGGTGGGGAGTTAAGTCATTAACGGAATTTCTGTTGGAATTATAAATCCTTAAAATGATGAGGCTTGGGGAAGATAGTAAGGACAATTAATGTACTAAGTTGTATCACATGGAAACGGTTTTATAAAATACAGAAAGTTGTATAATTAATCAAAATGTCAGTAGACTTATGGTTTGATGAATAATTATTTCCAAAAATTGTCAATATGAAAATTTTGTGGAGACAGAATGACAGATATTCATATACATGTTATATAAATTATAAAAAGCCATCTTAATTAATCCTGGGGTCTTTTAATGGAAACATCCTCTTATTATATTACTTTATTAACTTGCTGCAGGATAATTCTTATGTGAGTAACTAAACCTTTCAATAGTCCCTTCTGAGTCACTCTTTGGAATTTAACATTATTAAAGCAATGCACTTGATCTCAGTTTTTAGTCTTTGCAAGAAAAAAAAAAAAAAAGGTCTCTGGGTCAAAGAAGGGTGTTGAGCAGTAATTAGTTTGTGCAGGGAAATTTATATCAGTGTGCCATCATCTTCTCCACTGGCATGCTGATATCAGGATGACCTCCAGCTCATTCACCAGCGTTTCAGATGTGCAGCACTACTGCCTGGTAACATGTGTGATGTTCCCAAAGACTGGTTTTGCTTTCTGAGGAAATTTTACTTATTCACATCTGTTTTCAAGGTTGTTAAAAAGTAAAATGCTTTCTTTACCAGTGCATATGCAAAGCACTGTAAACCGTGCTTTTCTTTGGCACAATGATATTACTCGTCATTGTTTTTAATATTGATATTAGCTGTCACATATGGTTTTGATCTTAATTATGCCTAAAAAAAAGGAAAGGAAGATACTTGACACACATACCAACCTGTTTTACATAAAATAGCAACTTCACTTTTGACCGAAGACTAACTTAAACTAATTGCTGTAAGTTCAAAGCACTGAAACTGCAGGGAAGAAAATGTGCCCCTTTTGTTGACTGCATATATTTGTGCTTATAAAAATTATTTTACGGCCGGGCGCAGTGGCGGGATTACAGCTCATGCCTGTAATCCCAGCACTTTGGGAGGCCGAGGTGTGTAGATCATGAGGTCAGGAGATGGAGACCATCTTGGCTAACACGGTGAAATCCCGTCTCTACTACAAATACAAAAAAATTTAGCGGGGCCTGGTGGTGGACCCCTATAGTCCCAGATACCGGGAAGGCTGAGGCAGGAGAATGGCGTGAACCTGGGAGGCGGAGCTTGCAGTAAGCCCAGATCACGCCACTGCACTCCAGCCTGAGCGAGACTGTGTCTCAAAAAAAAAAAAAAAAAAGAAAAGAAAAATTATTTTACAATATTGAGAAATTTATAATATCTGTCTTGCTATAATCACATCGATTTCATAATAAAAATTTTTTCTTTGCTAATAATTTGGTTTCTAAAGACTTAACCATCTCTGCATTATTTTGAGAAGAGTTTTAAATCACCAAAAATTATTATGGTTCCTTCATTTGGTATTTAACTTACGGTAAATTTTAACTCATATTCTAATAAGTTTGAAAAAGAAAAAATATATACAATCTAGATTAAGTATAAGGCTTTGGTGAAGGATTAATACTATAAATATTTATGAAATAAAGTTACTCACAAATAATTTTAAAACAATAACTTCTCTATTGTTACTAGTAATTTGATGTATGTATGTTGTTATCAACTAATGGAGATAACTTGTAGTGATAAAAATATTTTTATGCTTAAGGATATCAAGACCTATTTATTAAATTTAATTGGCACTATTATAATGATAATGTTTACACTTTTCATTCAGTTGCCCTAAATCATTATAATACCGCCCCTTTTCCCAAAATATCAGAGATAAATGAATGTTGAAACTAGTCCTGATTCCTGCTCTTACCCTCTGCTTATAGTTATCATTAAAATGACCATTTTGTTTCAGATTACATATTTGCCTCTCTTTTTTTCCTAACCACATGGCAAACTGCACGGTTAGTGTCTATTTCTCCAATATTTGGCACAGTAGAGAGCATATGACGGAAATTTAACATACACTTATGCCAAAGGTTCCCAACCTTTTTGTCACCAGGGACCAGTTTCATGAAAAACAATTTTTCCACAAACCAGGGGATGGGGGAGATGGTTTGGGGGATGATTCAAGCAAATTACATTTATCTTGCACTTTATTTCTATTAATATTACATTGTAATACATAATGAAATAATTATACAACTCACCATAATATAGAATCAGTGGGACCCCTGAGCTTGCTTTCCTGCAACTAGATGGTCCCATCTGGGGGTGATGGGAGACAATGACAGATTGTCAGACATTAGATTCTCATAAGGAGCACACCATCTAGATTTCTCACATAAGCGGTTTGTAATAGGGTCCACACCCCCAGGAGAGTCTAATGCCACTGCTGATCTGACAGGATGCAGAGTTCAGGTGGTAATGTGAGCAATGGGGAGTGGTTCTAAATACAAATGAAGCTTTGTTCCCTTTCCCTCTGCTCAATTCCTTCTGTGCTGCCTGGCCAAGGGAGGTAGCAGTCCATGGCCTGGGGTTTGGCAACTCCTGATTTATGCAACTGAAAGTAAATAGATATGTTAATTTGCAAAATGCTTGATTTTCAAATCAGTTAAGTTAGATTCTCATTTATTATGAAAAGATACTATTTACAGACCAAAAAAAAAAAAAAAAAGAACTGAATTGGGGTTTGAAAAGAGAGGCATTTTTAGAGAGGCACTAGTACTAGGGTTTGTGCTTTTTATTTTATTTTTATTTTATTTTATTTTTTTTGAGACGGAGTCTCGCTCTGTCACCCAGCCTGGAGTGCAGTGGCCGGATCTCAGCTCACTGCCAGCTCCGCTCCCCGGGTTCACGCCATTCTCCTGCCTCAGCCTCCCGAGTAGCTGGGCCTACAGGCGCCCGCCACCTCGCCCGGCTAGTTTTTTGTATTTTTTAGTAGAGACGAGGTTTCACCGGGTTAACCAGGATGGTCTCAATCTCCTGACCTTGTGATCCGCCCGTCTCGGCCTCCCAAAGTGCTGGGATTCCAGGCTTGAGCCACCGCGCCCGGCCGCTTAATTTTTTTTTAAATGATTTTCAGTATTTTGTATTTGGCAGTAAGTAAATGGCTTATTGTTCATTATCCTTGATAAGTTTATACCTTGTATGGTCAATATTAGACCATAAACTACTTGAAGGCAGCAATGTAACACGTCACTGTATATCTAACATTTCTATAGCACCTTCTAAGTTGTCTTTTTCAAAGTAGAGCTCAAATCATATATTCATCAGCTAAGACTGCTATAAAAAGTAATTCAACTTAGCAAATATCGAGTATTTGCTGAGTCCATCGCTGTGCTCAGTCTTGCATGTAAAGTTTAAAAGACAATTCCTTTTCTCACTGTTTATAGCCTGGTGGAGAAGTATACTGATTGTTAGGGAATAAACATACAAATAAGCCATGTGATTGGGGAAACTAAACCAGGCATGCTTGGTGTAAGGGAATCTTCAAAGAACAGATGTCTATGCTGTGAACTAGAGAACAAGGGAGAATTGGATAATGTAAACAATGGAAGAGTCTTCCCGACAGAAGATAGAGTATAGGAAACTTTTTTGCAAAATCAGGATGTGATCAAATTTGCATTTAAGAAAATATTATTGGCTATATTTTGGAGAATGTTGTGGTGAGGATCAGACAAAAATTGGTCAAATAGAAAACTGTTTTACAAAACTCCACAAGAGCATATGATTTTCTGTACTAAAGTAGTGACACCAAGAATGGAGGAAACACAGTTTTCAGAGACTAGTGACAAGATTGTCTTAATAGGACTTGGTCTTTTTACAAATGTGTAGTTAGAGAGAAAGTGTGTTAAACATTTACATCACTCACCTTTCTGCTTCAGCTATGTTGGAACTATTGGCACCTTTCTCTGAAATAGAAAACACAGGAGCAGAGGTTTGTGGGGCAAAATAAATTGAGTTTTACATATATTAAATGTGAGATGGCCTGGAGCTATTAAAATACAGGTAACTGATAGCAATTGTTTATGTATGTCTTGAGATGGGGAGAAATATATCAGCTAAAGATGCTTTTTAGTGAGTAATCACCATACAGATAGACATGACTGAAGATACAGCAGTAAGACATTTCTAAGGATGAAGATTTATGTGGATAAAATAGCCTGCAACAACCACCAAACAAACAATCATCAGCATTGCTAGAGATGGTTTAAGAAAAGCATTAAAACTAAAGAGAATCTTTGTGAAAGAATCTTTCTTCCCTATCATCCTAAGAGATCTCATCCTGAGATAAGAATAGGAAAAAATTAAATATCATTTAGCTGACAAAATTTTCACTAACATGTGTAGAAAACTTTATAAATCCTTTGTTCAAAATATCAAAAGCAAAATTGTGTGATCAATAATAGTCTTTACACTTAAAAACAAATTTTTCTCCAAACTAAGGTTTTCAAATAATTTCAGAAGAACTTAAAAGATTTGAATTGACTCCCTTGAAGATTATGAAGCTGGGAGAGCACAATGTATGCATAGCCTTGAAGGATTACAATGTAGATTCTATATAGCTTTTCTATAGATTGAATTGGATACACAAATTACCCACTGGCACAGAATTTCAAAATATATGTCTAACTAAAGTAAAATAGTTACTTTAAAAACACTTCTATATTATGTTTTTCAAATTATATATATTATATAAATTCATATCATGGTATTAAATACTTTTAAATGTATTTTATATGGTAAGAAAATAAAGTGTATAAAATAACCATATTGAATAGATATTTCAGAAAAGGCATAAAATGACTTGTTGGAAGATTTTAAAAAGTAATATGCTTTGTATTTATTTTGTTAAATAACTAGCTTTGTGAGCAATCGAGATCAATTAACCAAAAATAATATACTCATCTTGTTTCACGGAAAACATTAAAACTTACAAGTATGTCAGCAATAAGAAGCCTTTATTTTAAGCATACCTTTATTTAAAGTGAACAACTGTATTGTTCTCTCTTAAGTCTATGAGAGCTGCAATTTGCTCTTCTTGGAATGAGAGAAGAAAGTCACAGCCTCCCTCTGAATGCGCATGATCAACTTTCTCAATGTCTTAGAACACACCAGGACTATTGCCCTTGTCATTCCTTCTGCCTGGGATTTCCCCCTAAATACATGCATATTTTATTCCCTTATCTCCTCATGTTGCTTTTCAAATATCACCTTCTCTGTGAATTTTTCTCTGATCACCTCAACTTACAGACTTCAACTTCACTTCCAGTCTTTAGCACTGTCCACCTTGCTTACTTTTCTTATTTCTCCACAGTGGTAATCATCCTGTATATGATATCTATTTTATTCTATATTTTTCTATTGACCCATGCTAGTATGTGATCCTCTTAAATTATGCATTTTATTGACTGTTTTGCTCACTGCTACATCCTCAGATTGCAGGAAAATACTTTGTTAAATGACAAATGTCCTATATATTTATATTTGCTAAAATAATCATTTATGTGATTAAAATATATTAAAAAAGAGAGTTAAAAGATGATTGTTAATGAGACATTTAAACAATGTCTTCAGATACACATCAATTAGCATACTTATACTTCACAAATACTGTATTAATCTTTAGTCTATGAAATACATTATTAGAACATACGGAGAAGAAAAATGAAAGACTTAAGCAGCTTATATTCCAGTAAATCAGTGTTTGTTTCTTCAGGGGTTCTTTGTGAACTAACAATGTTCCTTGAAGTTGTTAGTATATTTTCTGAAATAAATAGTATTTTTTAAAAAAGACTTTCTATTCAAAATCTCCTCTGAGATAAACATTGAAACCAAAGTTAAAATACAAGAAACAGTCAGATTAGTGTACCACAGTGGATAACATGGGAACAAACTGGCCACTGACACTGCTGCTAGGCACAGCTGCTGACACTTGGATGCCCTCAAGACTGCTGTAAGATCTGCCTTCAGGAATGGATTGTGTCCTCTCAATATGACCCAGAAATGGAGCTCAAGAATTGTATAGACACATAGATACAATTTTATCTAAATGGTTACTCAATAAGGAAATTTCAAAGCACACATGCACACAAAATAAAATTTGCTTTTGCAAATAACAGGACAAAAGCTTCCTGTACAACTAGAGTACAAAACTAAAATAAACAATTTTTATGGAACTTGCTACTCAGATGAATTTCTTTTCATGCCTAACTCCAAATGGGATTTCTGACTTATTGATTCATCTGCAGGGAAACTGGCTAAAATATTCTTAAATAATTAAAAGTATGGAATTCAATCTCCACAAAATTAGCAGATTGTCTTGCATTTTCTCCCACTTTTATTGAGCCAGTTTTCGTATGGCACACTGATGTTTTGGCCTGAAGTGATCATAACACATCAGCTGGCATTTGACAGGACGAGAGACAAGCTGATGGCCACTCTTCAAATAAGCATAGACTATTTCTAGTGCTCAGATGAATGTGACATTTAATTTTACAAGAATTTTATCATATGTTCATACATACAAGGACACACAAGACACACATGCACACTCATGACCACACACACAGAGGCGGTTACAAAATCAATGTTATCTTTCTTGAGGCAAAAACTTCTAATGTCCAGAAGGCAGAGTTTTGTAAGATGTAGATTATTTTTCTAACTCCATGAATTTTGACAGGGTTAAGAATAATGTAGTCACTACTTTAGGATATTGGACTTACATCAGGAGTACAGTAAATAATTTTGATTAATTTAAACAAAATAAATTACTATAAATAAAGAATCCCTGTTTATCAGATCATGGAGCTTTTGGGCAGAGACTATAGAATTATTTAGATATGGAATCATATTATCTGAAAATAGGGATAGTTTTAGATCTTCTCTTACTATTTGGATTCCATTTACTTCTATCTCTTGCCTTATTTTTTTCTGGCCAGGATTTGTAGTCCTATGTTGAACAGGAGTAGTGTGAGAAGCTATCCTTGTCTTGTTCCAGTTTTCAATGGAAATGCTTTTATCTTTTGCTCATTCAGTATAATGTTGGCTGTGAATTTGTCTTAGATAGCTCTTATTATTTTTAAGTATGTTCTTTTTGTGCACAGTTTTTTGAGGGTTTTTAACATGAAGGGATGTTGCATTTTATTGAATGCCTTTTCTGCATCTATTGAGATAATCATGTGGCTTTTGTTTTTAGTTCTGTTTAAGTGATTAATCATATTTGTAGATTTGTGTGTGTTGAACCAGCCTTGCATCAGAGAAATAAAGACTACTTGATCTTGGTGAATTAACTTTTTGATGTGCTGCTGGATTTGGTTTACTAATATTTTGTTGAGTATTTTTGCATCTATATTCGTCAAGGATGTTGGCCTGAAGTCTTTTTTTTTTTTTTTTTTTTTTATTGCAGGTCTGCCAGGTTTCGGTGTTAGGATGATGCTGCCTTCATAAAATGAGTTAGGGAGGAGTACCTCTTGGGACTGGAGAAGTGGCACCTACCATTCTTTATATATTTAGCCAAATTTTGCTGTGAATCCATTTGGTCCTAGGCCTTTTTTTTTTTTTTTTTTAGCAAGTTATTACTTATTCACTTTTCAAACTCGTTATTAGTCTGTTAAGGTATTTAATTTCTTTCTGATTCAGTCTTGGGAGAGTGTATGTTTCCAGGAATTTATCCATCGATTGTAGTTTTTCTAGCTTGTGTACCTAAAGGTGTTCCTAGTAGTTTCTGTGGGTTTTTGTATTTCTGTGGGGTCAGTGGTAACACTCTCTTCGTCATTTGTGTTTATTTGAATCATCTGTCTCTTCTTCTTTATTGGCTGAGCTAGTGATCTACATATCTTGCTAAATTTTTTTGGAAAAAAAACCAATTCCTAGATTTGTTGGTCTTTTCTATAGTTTTTTTGCGTCTCAGTTTCCTTCAATTCATTTTTGGTTTTGTTCATTTCTTGTCTTCTGCTAGCTCTGGGGTTAGTTTGCTCTTGTTTCCCTAGTTCCTTTAGTTGTGATGTTAAGTTGTTAATTTGAGATTGTTATATGTTGGGGTCCGCGTGTTTCCTAAACAAAGGAATGAACACACAAGACAACACAAGACAAGACAAACATGGCGGCCGCCTCGAATGTCGCGCTCTGCTTTGTTTTGTACAGTCGTTTGTGGAATGTTACCAAGTCACAAGACACATTGTTGTTTTTCTGACCTTTCCCTGACTTTCTGGATTTTCAAGATGTTTACACATAAACAAGCCCCCAGGATCTGCTGTTAGCAGCTAGCTCCTCAGTTCTCCCTGTAAACAGGGAAGGAACGCCCTGCTTCATTTGCAAGAGCAGGACTTATGGGGAACGCCCTGCTTCGTTTGCGAGAGCAGGACTTATCGGGAACACCCTGTTTGTGAGCACGTAGTCCTCTACAGTTATAACTTCTTGATGTGGATATTTAGTGCTATAAACTCCCATCTTAGTTTAATGGGATGACTTTAGCATGACTGTCTTATCCATGTCCCAGAGATTCTAGTGTGTTGTATCTTTGTTCTCAGTAGTTCCAAAGAACTTCTTGATTTCTGCTTTAATTTTATTATTTATCCGAAAGTCATTCAGGAGCAGTTTGTTTAATTTCCATGTAACTATATGCTTTTGAGTGACTCTTTTAGTTTGACTTTTATTTTTATTGTACTGTAGTCCAAGTGTGTTTGGTATGATTTTGTTTATTTTGAATTTTCAGACGGCTGATTTATAGCCAACTGTGTGTTCGATTTTAGAGTGTGTGCTATTTACAGATAAGAAGCTTGTTCTACTGTTTTTTGTTGGAGTGTTCTTTAGATGTCTATTAGGTTCATTTGTTGAAGTGTTGAGTTCAGATCCTGTATATCTTTGTTAGATTTCTACCTCAGGGATCTGTGTGGCTTGTAGGGTTTCTGCAGAAAGCTCCAGTGTTAGCTTGATAGGGTTCCCTTTGTAGGTGACTTGCACCTTCTCTCTAGCTGCCTTTAACATTTTAAATTTCGTTTTGACCTAGAAGAATATGATGATTATGTGTCCTGAGAATGATGTTTTTGAAATTCAGGAATAAGTGAAAACACAATCCAAGAATTTTCAGGAATAAGATACAATAATACAGGTGAGGAAATAAAAAAATGAACATTTTAAGAATTAACCAAACTCAGCTGAAAGAGCTAATCAACTGACTTCAAAATTTTCAGAATACACTCACAAGTATTAACAGCAGAATCTACCAAACTAAGGAAAGAACCTCAGAGTTTGAAAACTGGCTGTCCAAAATAACCTAGAAAAAAAATAAAGAAAAAATCATAAAGAAGAATGAGCAAAACTATCAAGAAATATGGGACCTATTCATAATCTGAATTCTGTTTTTGTTTTTTCAGCCATTTCAGCCTGGTTAAGAACCGTTGCTGGGGAACTCGTGAGATCATTTGGAGTTAGAAAGACGCTCTGGTTTTTTGAGTTGTTAGAGTTACCCTGCTGTTTTTTTCTCATCTGTGTGGGTTGACATTACTTCAGTCTTTAAAGCTGCTGTCTTTGGTTGGGTTTTTATATTTTGCTTTTATTTTCTTTGATGTCCTTGGGATTTTGATTGTGGGATAAGGTGGGTTTAGATGATTGGCTTTGTTTATGGTAGATTTTTGTGGTGCCACAGCTTAGCTTAGTACTCCTTGGATGTGTGCTCTAACTCTAGGGGGCTGGTATCAGGCCCCTGGTTTTATTCTTTAACCCCTCAAGGTTGGAAACCTGCTGCATTGGAGGGGCCGAGGTCTTCCCATAACACTGGTCATAACACTCTGAAGGGTGGCGCCAGCCAAAGCAGTTTTTCAGGCAAAGGCAGTGGGATCCATGCTCATGTGCTCGTTTTCTCGTGCCAGCAGCAGTGGCAGCACAGCAAGGTGCATGCTCATTCATGCCAGCAGCAGTCATGGTGCAGGATGGGAAGCAGAGACACTGGCATCTGTACATGTTAATGCCAGCAATGGCAGTACGGTAGTGCCGTGTTGGGGCAATGGGTGTGCTCATACCAGCAGCAATGTCAGGGCAGGGTGCATGCCCACCCTTACACCAGAAGGAGAGGCATGATCCACCCATGCACAGCATGCCAACAAAGCAATGAATGGTTGGTCATGGGTGAGTATGTGCCAGCAAAGTGGCACAAGGGAGGCTGTGGTGAGAGGAGGGCACAAGTGGGTTTGTATGTTTTGGCAGGGGCCACCCTGCTGGAACTCTCCAATGGTCAGGCATGGCCTGCCAGCATAGGGGCTATAATGCATATCCCCAGGAATCATTCTAGTTGGGCATCCAAGGCACCACTGCAAGCAGGAAAGACAGACTGGAGCCTCAGGAGAGGTGAGCAGACAAAAGAGCTCTCAGATCAGACTGGCATTATCTCATGGGAAAATTGCCCTGCTCTGTTCAAATCCAACAGTTCCCCTAAGGCTAGAGTCTCCTAGGGGAGAGGGAGAAGCTTTGAGGGGTGGGTGTCTCTCGCCTTACTCACCTGCAGACATTTTCATACTAAACCCTCTGGGCTCTGTATAGGCTGGAGTCCTGCCCCTACCACTCCTCTAAGCATCTGTCTCTGCCAGCTTAAGCATCCATGGGGGTCATGGGCCCTCCCATTGTCAGAATTCTGAAGGTCTGTGTTGAGAGTTGGTCGCTCTTCACCTGCTCAACTCATCCCTTACCCAGGAGTCATTGGGGGCCAGGAACGAGTCACAGTGTATGATAGATTTATGCAGGGTTTCCAGCTTCTCCTACTTCAGTCCAGCCCTTATTTCCTGCCTCTGTCTACCGTCAATGACCTTAAATGGAAGATCTCCTTGGAGTGCACCAGTCTTTCCAGTGCTTCCGCCCCTCAGTGGCAGATATTCCTCCTAACTTCATCTAGTCGGCAATCTTGCCTGCAGGCCCTGTCAATTCTTAATATAACATATTTAATGACAAATAAAATCATCTGCAATGGCACTGTGTTATCTACTTAGTTAAATAAACCATTTACTTAATTTATAAGTGCCAAATTGATTCAAATACTTTTGGTAGATTAATAGAATTTTTCAGTAAACCATTCTTCAGTATTACATTTTGTTTGGAAATATTAAGAAAACTGACTTCTGAATTATCTCTTCAATTTCAAATTAGTTAATATAGTATGAGAATCTACACAGAGTTGTGAAAGGAGAAAAACAACCAAAGCCTTAGTTCAAACTTTTGTTATATTTTGCAATTTGAGGGATGCTCAAAAAGACTCCTTTATGGTGAGTACGAAGCTGAAACATTTTATATGATAGATTGGGGAAGGGCAGTCAAAGTTTGATTTCATTCCGAATATTGTTCAACCTCAAAATTCTTGAAACACATGGGAGAAACCAGGGTTGTGTTGATTACAGTACTAGAAGGATCATGATCAAGACTGGGACTGTAATTTAGCCTACAAAGAATAATTGAATATTTGTTGAATAAGTAAATAGCCATTAGTTACCCAACTGGAGTTTAGCAAGATGATTGGTAGAAAGTTAAGGGCTGAGATCTTTGCAGTGTCACCAGAAAATTGTCCCTCCATCAGCATATTTCAAAAATATGATTCAATTATTTTATTTCTGTAATATTAATTTCATTGTTTTTGAGGAAAAGAATCAAGTCCTGCTTAAAGAGCATCATCTCTTCTGTGTTGAATTACCAATAATCAACACCAGCTTTAGCAGTTCCCTATATGGATCTGAATTAAAATATGTATATTACAATGTCTCTCAAAAAATTTAGAAAGAAGATATTCACTCATGAGGCTGTGGGAAGCAGATATCCCAACTGAGCATTCCAGCGATCTCTAGCTTTACTGCTACAGGCTGAGACAGTTGACTGTTATCTTTTCCAAGGCAATTTCCTGGCAACAGTTTTAGAACTACAGTTGGCCCTTGAACAATACAGGTTGAACTGGACGTATCGACTTACACTCAGATTATCTTTCCCCTCTGCCACTCATGAGAGGGCAAGACCAACCCCTTCTCTTCCTCTTCCTCCTCATCCTACTTAACATTAAAATGACAAGAATGGAGGGCTTTTTGATGATCCACTTCCAATTAATAAATAGTAAATGTATTTTCTCTTCCTCATAATTTTCTTAGTAACATTTACTTATCTCTTACTGTGCTGTAAGGGTATAGTATATAATACATAAATAGCATATGTGTTAATCAACAGTTTCTGTTATTGGTAAGACTTCCAGTCAAAAGTAGGCTGCTAGTAGTTACATTTTTGGGTAGTGAAAAGTTATATGCAGATTTCTGTCTGCATAGGGTTTGACACTTCCAACCCTTGCATTGTTCAAGGGTCACCTATACTTGCTACAGGGCTCCTGGTGCTCCAGTGACTTTTCAGCTGACTTCACAGCTGTAGCCTTCCCTACCAACCTTCACTTTCATTACTTTTCCAAATATTGTATAGCCCTAATTTCTGTATTTAACCTGTTTATTCCGATAATACTTAAGATGGCTCAGTTATTCTGAGCAACCCAAAATGATACACTTGGACACAAACATGTAATCAACCCTATATATTAGAACCCTTTTGAATACATGCTACCTGTGTAATGTATCTTTTAAAGTAGGGCTGCCACAATATCCAGAACAACCCAACCAAATCCAGAAAACTATAAAATTAAAAAGTCATTTTTTAGAAGTTAACGACTTCATCTCTCTAATGATAAAACTTTGTTTACTCATACTTAAGACTGCTTGTAGTGATAGGATTCAAAGTTATCAATCTAGCAAGTTAATGTAAATAAAACACCTAGGGCTGACTTCTCTCTGTTAAGATCATACCACTGTAATGAGTTTTAAGAACTTGAATTTGCATGCAGCCTTAAATACTTTCCCCAAAGACAGAAAAGTCTTTATCTTTTGGATGATAATATCTTAAAATTAATGCTTAAAATTAAAAGTGAAAAAGAAGGAGACAGAAAAACAGCAATGCACCATTTTTGAAAACTGAGGCTGATTTTTATTATATTCAGTTATTTTTTTAGCCTCTATTGTAACCAGTTTGAGGACAAAGACCCAACCTTATTCACCCATATAATCCCCTTCAGCCTACCAAATTGTAATTTATAGCATAGCATTTTGAACATAAATAATTGTTCTGTGAGTATTTATGAGATTTTTTTAAATTTAATGTTAAGAAGAAGAAGAAAGCAAAAGTTTAGCAGAATACCAAAATGAGGATATGGCAAAATTTAGAAGAGATCTTCGCTCACAGAATTACTAGCAAAGTTCAACAAATGGAGACAAAATACATGTTTTTAAATAAAATGGAGGCCAAGAGTAAGTTGCCTTATTATAACACACGAACTCACACATATATTCATATACACATCTGTATGTTAAAAATATGTATTTACTTTTTCTCATTTGACAATGTGATTCTATAAGTACTATTACTTTTGATGCTTTCGATAATCTTATGTGAGAGAGATAACCCTTCTTATACCATCATATCCTACTAACATAATTTAGTAAGAAGAAAGCCTTTGTTTTATATTCCAATTAAAATTGCTTCCTTCATTAATTGTAACTTTATATATACATCTATCTATCTATCTATCTATCTATTTTTTTTTTTTTTTTTTTTTGAGACAAAATCTCTCTTTGTCCCCCACGCTGGAGTGCAATGGCATGATCTTGGCTCACTGCAATCTCTCCTGAGTTCAAGCGATTCTCCTGCCTCAGCTTCCCGATTAGCTGGGATTACAGGCACCTGCCACCATGCCTGGCTAATTTTTATATTTTTAGTAGAGATGGGGTTTCACCAAGTTGGCCAAGCTGGTCTCAAACTCCTGACCTTAGGTGATCTGCCTGCCTCAGCCTCACAAAGTTCTGGGATTACAGGCGTGAGCCACTGTGCCCGGCCATTGTAACTTTATATTTTACAGAGACTTCTATCGTAAATATTTTAACATTTCATTTAACTGTATTCATTACTACATGTCTTTGCTTTTCCACCTTATGTTTCTTGGATATAGAAAATGAACCTCCAAAATATATACTTTGTATCCTGAGGCTTTGCTGAAGTTGCTTATCAGCTTAAGGAGATTTGGGGCTGAGACGATGGCGTTTTCTAAATATATAATCATGTCATCTGCAAACAGGGACAATTTGACTTCCTCCCTTTCTATTTGAATAGCCTTTATTTCTTTCCCTTGCCTGATTGCCCTGGCCAGAACTTGCTATGTTGAACAGATGTGGGGAGAGAGGGCATCCTTGTCTTGTGCCACTTTTCAAAGGGAATGCTTCCGGTTTTTGCCCATTCAGTGTGATGTTGGCTGTGGTTTGTCATAAACAGCTCTTATTATTTTGAGATACATTCCATTAATATCTAGTGTATTGAGAGTTTTTAGCATGAAGCGTTGTTGAGTTTTATCAATGGCCTTTTCTGCATCTACTGCGATAATCATGTGGTTTTTGTCATTGGTTCTGTTTATGTGATGGATTATGTTTACTGATTTGCATGCATATGTTGAACCAGGCTTGTATCCCAAGGATGAAGCAACTTGATTGTGGTGGATAAGCTTTTTGATGTACTGCTGGATTTGATTTGCCAGTATTTTATTGAGGATTTTCGTTTCGAAGTTCATCAGGGATATTGGCCTGAAATTTTCTTTTTTCGTTGTATCTCTGCCAGGTTTTGGTATCAGGATGATGCTGACCTCATAAAAGTTAGGGAGGATTCCCTCTTTCTCTATTGTTTGGAACAGTTTCAGAAGCAATGGTACCAGCTACTCTTTGTACCTCTGGGAGAATTCGGATGTAAATCCGTCTAGCCCTGGACATTTTTTGGTTGGTGGGCTATTAATTACTGCCTCAATTTCAGACCTTGTCATTGGTCTTTTCAGAGATTCGACTTCTTCCTGGTTTCGTCTTAGGAGGGTGTTTGTGTCCAAAAATGTATCCATTTCTTTTAGATTTCCTACTTTATTTGCATAGAGGTATTTATAGTATTCTCTGATAGTAGTTTGTATTTCTGTGGGATCAGTGGTGATATCCTCTTTATCATTTTTTTATTGTGTTTATTTGATTCTTCTCTCTTTTCTTCTTCATTAGTCTGGCTAGTGGTTTATCTATTTTGTTAATCTTTTCCCAGCTCCTGGATTCAGTGATTTTTTAAAGGATTTTTCATGTCTCTATCTCCTTCAATTCTGCTCTGATCTTAGTTATTTCTTATCTTCTGCTTGCTTTTGAAATTGCTCTTGCTTCTCTAGTTCTTTTAATTGTGATGTTAGGGTGTTGATTTTAGATCTTCCTCACTTTCTCCTGTGGGTATTCAGTGCTATAAATTTCCCTCTAAACACTGTGTTAGCTGTGTCTCAGAGATTCTGGTATGTTGTGTCTCTTTGTTCTCTTTGTTATCAAAGAACTTATATATTTCTGCCTTAATTTTGTTATTTACCCAAAGGGCTAATATCCAGAATCTCCAAAGAACTTAAACAAATTTACAATAAAAAAACACACAACCACATCAAAAAGTGGGCAAAGGATATGAACCGACACTTCTCAAAAGAAGACATTTATATGGTCTACAAATGTATGAAAACAAGCTTATCATCACTTGTCTTTAGAGAAATGCAAATCAAAACCACAATAAACTACCAACTCATGCCAGTTAGAATGATGATCATTAAAAAGTCAGGAAACAACAGATGCTGGAGAAGATGTGGAGAAATAGAAACGGTTTTGCACTCTTCGTGGGAGTGTAAATTAGTTCAACCATTGTGGAAGGCAGTGTGGCAATTCCTGAAGGATATAGAACCAGAAATATCATTTGACCCAACAATTCCATTACTAGATATGTACATAACCCAAGGATTGTAAGTCATTCTACTATAATGACACATGCACACATATATTTATTGCAGCACTTTTCACAATAGCAAAGACTTGGAACCAACCCAATTGCCCATCACTGACAGGCTGGATAAAGAAAATGTAGCACATATATACCATGGAATACTATGCAACCATTAAAAAAGGATAAGTTTATGTCCTTTGCAGGAACATGGATGAAGCTGGAAACCATCATTCTCAGCAAACTAACAAAGGAACAGAAAAAAAAAAAAATGAAAAACACTGCATGTTATCACTCATAAATAGAAGTTGAACAATGAGAGCACATGGACACAGGGAGGGGAAGATCACAAACTGAGGCCTGTCAGGAGCTGGGAGACTGGGGGAAGGATAGCATTAGGAGAAACATCTAATGTAGACAACAGGTTGTTGGGTGCACCAAGTCACTATATCAAGAGTATATCTATGTAACAAACCTGCGTTTTCTGCACATGTATCCGAGAACCTAAAGTATAATTTTAAAAAAATACATAAATAAATTTTAAAAAAATTATAAGAATTGGAAAATTGAATGCTTATACTACCAGAGATGCTTTCACTACTGATACAGAATGATAAACATACTACAGCCACTACAAATGAACAGCTAAATATGAAAAAAATTATTATTTTAAATTTGATAAATAGGCCTTATTTAAAATAAACTTTGACTGATCGCGGTGGATCACACTTGTAATTCCAGCACTTTGCGAGGCTGAGGCGAGCAGTTCACTGGAGCCCAGGAGTTCAAGACCAGCCTGGACAATGTGGCAAAACCCGATGTCTACTCAAAATACAAAAATTATCCAGGGGTGGTGGTGCACACCTGTACTCCCAGCTATTCAAAAGGCTGAGGTGGGTGGATCGCTTAAGCCCAGGAGGTCCAGGTTGCAGTTAGTCATAATCTCATTACTGTACTTCATCCTGGGAGACAGAGGAGACCCTATCTCAAAAAGAAAAAGACAAACAAACCAAAACCCCAAAACCCCAAAACTTTACTGTTAGCAAAATTTCTGATTTTCATAGCTAATTTATTGAGTTAATTGACAGATGTTTGTTTTGGCCATTCTATACAGTGCTTACAACACCACTGAAAGGAATTAGAAAGTTTATTATATGCTTTCCAATTGTATGCATTACATACCTGTTCCTCAAAGTACATTAAGTTATTTCTCCAAAAGGCCAATTATCAAATATTCTAATATTTGAGGCAGATTGAATATGGATTCAGTGTTATTAGAAGCATAGAGATTTATGTGCATCACAGGTAGATAAAGACATCATGAAAAAATGTTTTATTGCCTAGAATACATATTTTCTAGGTCTATTCAGGAAATTAGCTGCATATGTGTGAAACTGTTATAATCTGCTTTCCATTTTTCCATCTGAGCCAAAGGATAGTGTCCGTCCAATCTATGTAAAACATAATGCACTATAATTTGCTATTCTCTATATCTACTAGTCTAGTAATTCTATTAAAATAGATATTTGGTTGGGCCAGATATCCATTCATTCATCTACTCACTCAATGATAATTTCTAAAGATACACAGTGATTTATTATTAGTGAATGTTTACTGGAATTTAGTGACCATCATTTTCTAAGTGCTCTCAAGGTGTCAGTTCCATAAGCATTCCATAAGTTTGCTGGTCTATGATTTTCGGAATTTAATGTTGAGCTTTTAAAATCTGCAATAATGTTTTCTCTATTTTTTTTTTTTGATTGTTGAAAAGAATATTTTGTCCTGTGAGCAAGCAACTATGATTAAGCATAAAATATATAGTCAGAATTTGTCATAATCGTAAGATATTCAACAATTAAAAATTAATTTTTCTTTAAAAATAAATATGTACATATTTCAAAATTACTAGTTAATTGCATTGTGAATAAATGGTGGAATGTTTATTGAATAAATGAATGAATAGAATAATTATTTTTGTTCTTATGTGAGGTTAAAGTCAATATTATCAGCTTAGTAAGCAGAGCAGCCATGGGTATAAAAACCAGGAAGCTTAGATAGAGTCTCTATAGTCATATTATAAATTAAAAGTAAGATAAAGGGTGATTAATATAGATAAGTATAACAACAGATATGTAATATTACTCTTGGTATAGATTAGACAACATGCTTCTATTTATACTTCTTTACATATTCCATATGTATTTTACCTTTATTAAAATCCAAGACATTTTCTTTTTTATATCTAGTAGTATATAAGAGATTTTGGCTGGGGACAGAACTAAGAGGAAAAGGAGAGAAATATGGGAAAGATGTTCCTTTATGGCACTATGGGTTAAATCTGAGCAGCTAAGATTAGGAAATGAAGGTTCCAAGCTCTCAGGATTCCATAAGGAAGACTGTATGAGTTTCCAGACATGGTGTTCAAGTAACTACATGTGATAGCGGGTTGACAAGAAGTCCTTTTGCTTAGTAGAGAACTATTCTGACTGTCCAGGGAAGAAATCCCCTCAGAGCATTGAGAGAAGCTTCCCTGGTGGCACTTCAGAATAGTGAGTGGCTGTGGTAAAGTTTCTGTTAGCAACTAGAGAAGCAGGTGCAGGAAGTAAGAGTAATACCCGAGTAACACAGCTTGGAGACTGCAGTTTATAAGTTCACAAATGGGCATGAGTGAAGAGCTTCTCTGAGACACTAGAAATAAGTACATAACGCTGTGAAGGGGAGAATTTGCTCACCATTTCATAGGTTATTGCTATCAAACAAAGAGTCATTTGAGTGGACAAGTAATGGAGTTGCCAAGCGATTTGGAGGACCCAACAGAAATTGAAAACCATAAATCTGCCCTGCTGGCAGAATTATGTAGTTTTGCCAGCAACGCTCAGGAAAGGGAAAAAGCTGTTGATTAGAGAGATCCAGTTTGGAAACGTGTTTAAATGAAAGCATCACAGAGCAGAAGAAGGGAATTGAAGATGAGTGTGGGCTGACATGATGATGAATTTTGTTGGAAATATAGAGTCAAGAATCAAATGATAATTTAACAATATATGGAGGGATTTAAAGTCAGAAGTGAATGAAAAAATACATTTATCAGAGATAAGTGTTTGTTATCAGATAGAGGAATTCCATATTAATGGTTTAGAATGCATTTCTGTTGAGGGAGATAATAAATCTTGACTGAAGCCTCAGGCATGGAGTACTAAAGAAAAAATAAAGTGAAAGTTATTGCCATAGAAAAAATTATGAAACTGTGAGGAAACTAAAGTTACTCAGAACAAGGTAAGAGTGAAAATAGAAGAAAACAGTCAGGTGCTACATTCTCCTCAAAATTGTGGAATATGTATGCAATGAGAAGATGTATTGATTGAGAAAACTTAGCCTTGACTGTTGTAAAGACATTCTAAAATCCCATTCATTATATCAATAAAACTTTACTGTTTTATTTATATTATTTTAATTAACAAATCATAATTGTATTACATTTATGAAGCACAATGTAATATTTTAATAGAGTATAAAATGTGAAAAGATTTAATCATGCTAATTAACATAGCTATTACCTCACTTACTTGCTTCGCTGAGTGGCACCTTCCAGCCAGGACCTCCGGCCGTGCCCCCCACCTGCACATATTACTGACAAAGCTCTGATCTCTCCCAGGGATGGAGTGGCTGCGGGACTGGAGGGCTGCCTCCTGGGTTGATTGGACTACTCAGCCATTCCAGCCTGTGAGCATTGGACCGTTCAAGCAGAGAGGGGCAGAGGAGGTTCCCCACCATGACACAGCTGTTTTGTCAGGCATGTCCAGACTTCTTCTTTAAGCATGAGACTGATCCAATCTTTCTCTTGGGGTTGTCCTCCCAATCGGTGCCTTCAGTCACCTCCACCCATGTTCTACAGGACCAGCAGAGCTGTAATTTCTCCCTGGGACAGAGTGCCTGAGGGGCAGGGCAGACTGCCACCATAGCCATTCAGGTTTCTCAGCCGGTCCAGCCTGTGGGTCTTGGAGAGCCCAAATCAATTGAGGGCTAAAGGGATCCCCAACACAAGACAGCTGCTCTACCATGAAGCAGCCAGACTGCTTCTTTAAGCAGTTCCCTGATTCTGTTCCTCCTGAATGGGTGATACCTCATAACTGGGGTCTCCAGACACTTCCTACAGGTGTCTTCAGGCCTGCAATAGGCCAGTACTCCCCTGGAATGGAGCTTCTAGAGGAAGGGGCAGGCTGCCATCCTTGCTGTTTCACAGCCGTCACTGGTGATATCTCCAGGTACAAGAAAAACTAAGGCAACTAGGGTCTGGAGCAGACCCTGAGCAAACTGCAGCCACCATATGGAAGTGTGGCCAGACTGTTGAAAGACAAACTAACAAACAGAAAACACAACCACCACCAAAACAACCCCACAAAAACTCATCAAAGGTCAGCAGCCTCAAAGATCAAAGTTAAATATGCCCAAAGATGAGAAAAAATAAACATAAAAGTGCTGAAAATTCAAAAAGCCAGACTGCCCCTTTTCCTACAAAACTGAAACACCCCTATAGAAACGGCTCAGAACTGGGCTAAGGCTGGGATGACTGAAATGGCAGAAGCAGGCTTCAGAAAGTGGATAATAGTGAACTTCACTGAGCTAAAGAAGAATGTTGTAACCCAATGTAAAGAAGCTAAGAATTATAAAACAGTACAGGAGCTGAAAGCCAAAATAGCCAGTTTAGAGAGGAACACAATTAACTTGTTACAGATGAAGAAAGAAAAACAAAACAAAATGTACTACAAGAACTTCACAATGCAATCACAAGTATTAATAGCAGAATAGACCAAACAGAGGAAAGAATCACAAGCTTAAATAGTATCTTTCTGAAATGAAAGAGGAAGACAAAATTAGAGAAAAAAATAATGAAAAATAATGAACAAAACTTCTGAGAAACATGAGATTATGTGAAGAGACTGAATCTACAACTAATTGGAGTACCTGGAAGGGATGGGGATAATGGAACCAAGTTGGAAAACATACTTAGGGTATCATGCAGGAGAACTTCCCCAACCTAGAAAGTCAGAATAACATTCAAATTCAGGGAATGCAGAGAACCCTAGTAAGATACTTCATGAGAAAACCATCCCTAAGACATATAGTCATCAAATTCTCCAAGGTCAAAATGCAAAAAAAATCTCAGGGCAGCCAGAGAGAGAGGCCAGGACACCTACAAAGGGAAGCTCATCAGGCTAACAGTGGCCTCTAAGTGAAAACACTACAAGCCAGAAGAGATCAGAGGCCAAAATTCAACATTCTTAAAGAAAAGATTTTTCAACCCAGAATTTTATATCTGGCCAAACTAAGCTTCATAAGCAAAGGAGAAATAAGATCCTTTTTAGACAAGCAAATGCTGAGGAAATTCAATACTACCAAACCTGCCTTGAAAGAGCATCTGAAGGAAGCAGTAAAT
>NW_012101821.1:3697626-3699620 GCF_000951045.1 Mandrillus leucophaeus | reverse complement strand
TTTTTTTTTTTTTTTTTGAATTAAAAAAAAAATGGATCACTAGTGAGACTAATAAAGAACAAAAGAGAAGATTCAAATACACACAATTAGAAATGATAAGGGGGATATAATCACTGACCCCACATAAATACAAATAAACATTAGAGAATGCTACAAACACCTCTATGCAAATAAACCACAAAATATAAAAGAAATAGGTACATTCCCGGACCCATACACCCTCACAAAACTTAACTAGGAAAAAATGAATTCCTGAATAGACCAATAACAAGTTCTGAAATTGAAGCAATAATAAGCAGCCTACCAGCAAAAAAACTGTGCAGGACCAGACAGATTCACAGCTGAATTCTAACACAGGTACAAAGAAGAGCTGGTACCATTTCTACAGAAACTATTCCAAAAAATTTAGTAGGAGGTACTCCTCCCTAACTCATTCTGTGAGGCCAAAATACTCCTGATACCAAAACCTGTCAGAAATACAACAAAAACCAAAACTTCAGGCCAATATACTTGACAAACATACATGTAAAAATGCTCAATAAAATACTGGTAAGCCAAATCCAGCAGCACATGAAAAAGCTTATCTGCCATGATAAGGTAGACTTCATCCCTGGGAAGCAAGGCTGTTTCAACATGTGCAAATCAATAAATGTGACTCATCAAATAAACAGTGCTAAAGACAAAAAATGCATGATTTTCTCAATAGACACATAAAAGGCCTTCAATAAAATTCAACATCCCTTCATTTTAAAAATGCTCAGTAAAATAGGTGTTGAAAGAACATACCTCAAAATAAAAAAGAGCCATATATTGACAGACCCGCAGCCAATATCATAATGCATGGGCAAAAGCTGGAAGCATTCACCTGGAAAACTGGCACAAGAAAAGGATGCCTTCATTCACCAATCCTATTCAACGTTGTATTGGAAGTTCTAGCCAGTGCAGTCAGGCAAGAGAGAGAAATAAAGTGTATTCAAATAGAAAGAGAGAAAGTAAGACTCTCTTTGTTTGAAGATGACATGATCCTATATCTAGAAAACCCCATTGTCTCAGCCCAAAAGCTTTTTAAAGTGATAAGCAACTTCAGCAAATTCTTAGCATATAAAATCAATGTGTAAAAACTGCTAGCATTCTGATACACCAATGACAGGCAAGCCAAGAGCCAAATCATGAAGTAACTCCCATTCACAATTGTCACAAAAAGAATAAAATATCTAGGAATACAGTTAACAAGGGAAGTGAAGGACCTCTTCAAGAACTACAAACCATGCCTAAAAAAGTCAGAAAGTACACAAACAAATAGACAGGCATTCCATGTTCATGGATTGGAAGAATCTATATCATGAAAATGGGCATAGTGCCCAAAGCAGTTTATGGATTCAATGTTATTCCCATTGAAGTGTCATTGACATTCTCCAAGGAATTAGACAAAAACTATTTTAAAACTCAAATGGAACCAAAAAAGAGCCCAAATAGCCAAGACAATCTTAAGCAAAAAGAACAATGCTGGAGGCATCATGCTACCCAACTTCAAACTATACTACAAGGCTACAGTAACTAAAACAGCATGGTACTGGTGCAAGAACAGACACATGGTGCTGAGAAAACTGGCTAGCCATATGCAGACAACAGAAACCAGACCCCTTCCATATGCCTTATACAAAAACTAACTCAAGATGAATTAAAACTTAAATATAAAACCCCAAAACATAAAAAACCATAGAAGAAAATCATGGCAATATCATTCAGGACATAGGCATGGGCAAAGCTTTTGTGACAAAGACACCAAAAGCAAATGCAACAAAAGCAAAAATTGACAAATAGGATCTAATTAAACTAAAGAGCTTCTGTACAGCAAAAGAAACTATCATCAGAGTGAACAGACAACCTACAGAATGTAAGAAAAATTTTGAAATATATCCATCTGGGACAGGTCGAATATCAGTATCGACAAGGAATTTAAACAAATTTACAAGAATAAAACAGACAACCCC
>NW_012101821.1:3694109-3696647 GCF_000951045.1 Mandrillus leucophaeus | reverse complement strand
GACTATCCTTTGTGAAAATAATGAGGATAGATCAAAGTTGTATAAGACATGGTCCTAAAAGTAAGAATATGAGTTGGATGAGGGAGGACACTGTGAAAGTGTAGGTCAGCTGGATATTGACTTGGATGGAATAGATAAAGAATAGCTTTTACCAATGAAAACCATCAGGTAGCGTGGAAATGGAAAAGAACAGGCTAATGGGGAAAAATAAGCGGCACATTTGCAAATAATTTCATAAAATTTTAGTGAAAAATTACGCATGAATATTCCTGCCACCAAATGTCTCTATATCTGCCTAGGGCAACAGAGAGTAAAATGAAATCTAACAGGCATCATCCATAGTTGTGTGAGGGGACAGATTTTTAGACTAAAAAAGTAAAACCATGTAACATATACATTTTAATTTGGCAGCTATTTTCATGTTAGTGTAATAATTATTTTAGTCTCCTCAATCTTTACCCTTCACTTATTTGTTAAAATCATACACTGTATTTGGTCTTTTGCTATCTACTGGCCAATGACAGAGAAATAAAAACTCAACTTCACAATTTCTGATGTCAACGTGCTTAAAAGGTAGTGGAGAAGAGATACTATCAGGATCTGCTTTGAGGTGCCACAAGTAGGATAAGTATGCTCATGGGGCACAAAAATGTGACAGGGTCAGAGAAGCTCTTCTGAGGTGACACACCAACTGAAAAAATAAAGACAACAATCACAATAAGGTAGCTTATTTGGTTGGCCAAGAAATGAAGTGTGTGTGTGTTTGTGTGTGCGTGTTTGTGTGTGCGTGTGCGTGCGCGTGTGTGACGATGACTACTACAGTAGTAGTCCACCCCCTTACCTTCAGGGATACATTCCAAGAACCCCAGTGGATATGTGAAAGTGCAGATATTCTTGAAACCTGTATACACCAGGTTTTTTCCTATACATACGCACTTATGATAAAGTTTAACTTATAACTTTGTCACAAGGACTGATTAACAAGAACAACTACAATAAAATAGAACAATTATAACAATATACCATAATAAAAGTTAGACAAATATGAACCATCTTTCTCTTGCTCTCTTTCTTTCAAAATAGCTTACTATATTGTATCCAACATTTTTTGGACAGCAGTTGACCTCCAATAACTGAAACTGCAGAAAGCAAAATCATAGATAAATCGGGGTTCTTATACTTCAGATAGAGAAAATAGCATTGAAGAATCATATACACTCCCCAATAATAGTGCTTTCCAGAGAAGGATGAAGAGTTTAGTGAAAGTGAGGAAGCATCTGAGGGACTGGCAGAAGACAAGTCTACAGGAGTTGGAGTTGGTGTCATTTGATGAAGCACAAGGATTACACTTATGAGGTGTCACTGAAAAACTGTAGGCAGAAAAATAGCTGTATGAGATTCATGGTTTGGAAAAATCATTCTCCTTATTACATGGGGAGTGGGTTTTAGAGAATAAAGAACACAGGTGAAATTCCAGTGATGCAGTGAAGTTGTTCCAGTGATGCAGCTATAAATTGATGAAGCGTGACCTAGGGTAATATGAGAGAGAAATGAGAGAAAGAAATAGATATGAGACACTAATAATGTAGAATTTTAGCTCTGCGTGTCTGTTTGAATATAGGAGGGTAATGAAAGCATGACTTTGAGGAATGATATGGGTGGGATGGATGGTTTTACTTTCTGAGACATGGAAGACAGGAAGAAAAACAACTATGATTAGACCTTTAGATGTAGAGCTCAGGGAAGATGTCTTGTTTGGAATCTATTTATTTTCTCAAAGTATTACTTGAACGTCTATGATGAGCTTTATATAAAAAGCAGAAAAAAGTCTGTAAAAAATCTAATATTTGCTTATTTGTTGCTCTGGTATTTCTTTTTTATTTTAATGATTTCACAGAAATTCTTGCCATTATTAACAGTTTAATTTGCACTTACTTCCAGTGACATGAAGTATAATTTTTCTCATGGAAAAAAAGAAATACTGAAAACTGGAATAATAAAGAGCTTCTAGGTGGCCCTTAGAATCACTTATCTCATGTTAGAGTTTACTATTTTCTTATGAATACTTCCTATATTATTTTCTGTCTGATGGTCTTTTGTCAGGACAGGTGACTGAAGCAAATACAAAGCAGTGGGCTCTGTTTTTTCAGTATTATTCCTCAATATTATGTCAACCAAGCAAGCCTTAATTCTATTATTCTTTGTTCACCTATTCTGACTACATTTAATAAATCAATCATTGTAATTATCAAAAATTATTTATGTTCATCACGTACAATCATTTTATTTGAAACTTTGACTCTGCTGATTTTATTTTTAATATCTGTAAACCAGGCACAAATATTATTTTTTCTCTTCTATGTCAACTGTTCATAAGAAATGCTTCATGAGGTCCTAAGTGTGAATTGAGGGGAAAGTGGTAATGTAGAAGAAATTGTTGTAAAGGTCTAAGTAACTAGTCCATTAAACTAACTTGTGCCTTTTGGTCCTGCTCAAAGGTAATGTATTATAAAAGCATTTCCACTTAATGATATGTGT
>NW_012101821.1:3688250-3690279 GCF_000951045.1 Mandrillus leucophaeus | reverse complement strand
TCTGGAATTGCTGCAGAGCCTTTGTTGCTGTGGTCTCCTCTCACAAGTGCAAGTGCCATGGCTTACTTTGTAAATGGGTCAGAGTCGTGCACTCAGATGTCTCATGTTTTTTTCCTTAAATATCCAATTGTTTTTACCAAGATTTTGTAACAGCTTGTCTTTCATCCTAGGAAAAGTAGTACATCATTCTCTATATATTGCTGGATCCCCAGAAACTTAACTGAGGTAGCAGGTCCCTGAATTTCCTGGTATTTATCTTCTTTCTTGTCTATATGAGTCTTAATAAAGATTCTAAAATACATGCTAGTTTTTGCTCATCAGGTCCAATCACCTTAATGCCAGCATCATTACAGACAAGAGTAACATTCTGTGGAATACTAGTATGATGTTCTGTGTAATGTCTGTCTTGATGGTAGGTGTCTTTGTAGTCTGTATTAGTTCATTGTCATTCTGCTGATAAAGACATACCCAAGACTGGGAAATTTACAAAAGAAAGAGGTTTAATGGACTTACAGTTTCATATGGTTGGGGAAGCTTCACACTTATGGCAGAATGCAAGAAGAAGCAAGTCATGTCTTACATGGATGGCAGTGGGCAAAGAGAGAGCTTGTGCAGGGAAACTCTCCTTATAATACCATCAGATCTCATGAGACTTATTTGCTATCATGAGAATAGCATGGAAAACACCTGCCTCCATGATTCAATTACCTTCCACCAGGACCCTCCCACAACACGTGAAAATTCAAGATGAGATTTAGGTGGGAACAGAGCCAAATCATATAATTCTGCCCCAGCCACTCTCAAATCTCATGTCCTCATATTTCAAAACCAATCATGCCTTCCCAACAATCCCTCAAAGTCTTATTTCAGCATTAACTCAAAAGTCCACAGTCCAACATCTCATCTGAGACAAGGCAAGTCCCTTTTGCCTATGAGCCTGTAAAATCAAAAGCAGATTGATTGATCTATCCAATGCCTGTACCCCACAATGATAGATACATTGTATTGTATTGTATCTATCATTGTGGGGTACAGGCATAGGGTAAATACAGCCATTCCAAATGGGGAGAAATTGACCTAAACAAAGGGGCTATGGTCCCATGCAAGTCTGAAATCCAGCAGGGCAGTAAACTCTTAAATCTCCAAAATGATCTCCTTTGACTCCTTGACTAACATCCGGGTCACACTAATGCAAGAAGTGGGATCCCATGCTCTTGGGCAGCTCCACCCATGTGGCTTTGTGGGGTATAGCCTCCTTTCCAGTTGCTTTCATGGGCTGGCATTAAGTGTCTGTGGATTTTCCAGGCGCATGGTGCAAGCTGTAAGTGTATCTACTATTCTGGGGTCTGGAGGATGGTAGCACTCTTCTCATAGCTCCACTAGGCAGTGCCCCAGTAGGGATTCTCTATGGTGGCTCTGACATCCAGGAGTTTCTCTACATCCTTTGAAACCTAAGCAGGGGTTTCCAAACACCAGTTCTTGACCTCTGTGCACTCACAGTGTCAACACCATGTGGAAGCTGCCAGTGCTTGAGGCTTACACCCTCTGAAGCCATGGCCCAAGTTCTATGTTGGCTCCTTTTGGCCTTGGCTAGAGTGACTGGGACACAAGGGACCAAGTCCCTAGGCTGAACACAGCACAGAGGCCAGGGGCCAGCCCATAAAACCATTTTTTCCTCCTAGCCCTCTGGGCTTGTGATGGAAGGGGCTTCTCTGAAGACCTCTGACATGCCCTGGAGAGACATTTCCCCCATTGTCTTGGGGATTAACATTTTGCTTCTTGGTACTTATGCAAATTTCTGCAGCCTGCTTGAATTTCTCCTCCAAAAATGGGACTTTCTGTTCTATCACATTGTCAGACAGCAAATTTTCTGAACATTTATACTCTGCTTCCCATATAAAATTGAATGCCTTTAACAGCACCCAAGTCACCTCTTGAATGCGTTGCTGCTTAGAAATTTCTTCCACCAGATACCCTAAATCATCTTTCTCAAGTTCAAAGTTCCCCAAATCTATAGGGTAGGAGCAAA
>NW_012101821.1:3685342-3687370 GCF_000951045.1 Mandrillus leucophaeus | reverse complement strand
AAGCAGAAAAAAGTCTGTAAAAAATCTAATATTTGCTTATTTGTTGCTCTGGTATTTCTTTTTTATTTTAATGATTTCACAGAAATTCTTGCCATTATTAACAGTTTAATTTGCACTTACTTCCAGTGACATGAAGTATAATTTTTCTCATGGAAAAAAAGAAATATTGAAAACTGGAATAATAAAGAGCTTCTAGGTGGCCCTTAGAATCACTTATCTCATGTTAGAGTTTACTATTTTCTTATGAATACTTCCTATATTATTTTCTGTCTGATGGTCTTTTGTCAGGACAGGTGACTGAAGCAAATACAAAGAAGTGGGCTCTGTTTTTTCAGTATTATTCCTCAATATTATGTCAACCAAGCAAGCCTTAATTCTATTATTCTTTGTTCACCTATTCTGACTACATTTAATAAATCAATCATTGTAATTATCAAAAATTATTTATGTTCATCAAGTACAATCATTTTATTTGAAACTTTGACTCTGCTGATTTTATTTTTAATATCTGTAAACCAGGCACAAATATTATTTTTTCTCTTCTATGTCAACTGTTCATAAGAAATGCTTCATGAGGTCCTAAGTGTGAATTGAGGGGAAAGTGGTAATGTAGAAGAAATTGTTGTAAAGGTCTAAGTAACTAGTCCATTAAACTAACTTGTGCCTTTTGGTCCTGCTCAAAGGTAATGTATTATAAAAGCATTTCCACTTAATGATATGTGTCATGATTGTCCATACTGCCCCAATATATGGCTTGGTAGAGTCCATTACATCTATGACTTCCAGTCATCTGGTCACTTGGTATTTACAGTTAGGCATTCCATTTCCACCATGGCTTAAAAGAAAACCAGCAGTTGTTGCTTGTAAGAATTTTCTGAAAAGAAGGTGTTTTTCTTCAAATCTTAGACAGCTGAATTATGGTACTAATTTTGGGATATTTCAAAGCCACCAAAGAACATTTCTGTCTTCCACAGAAAATTTGAGTAAAACTGAATGAGTTTGATTGTAATGTTGAAGTGTGAGATATGCCTTATGGAACTCTGGAATTGCTGCAGAGCCTTTGTTGCTGTGGTCTCCTCTCACAAGTGCAAGTGCCATGGCTTACTTTGTAAATGGGTCAGAGTCGTGCACTCAAATATCTCATGTTTTTTCCTTAAATATCCAATTGTTTTTACCAAGATTTTGTAACAGCTTGTCTTTCATCCTAGGAAAAGTAGTACATCATTCTCTCTATATTACTGGATCCCCAGAAACTTAACTGAGGTAGCAGGTCCCTGAATTTCCTGGCATTTATCTTCTTTCTTGTCTATATGAGTCTTAATAAAGATTCTAAAATACATGCTAGTTTTTGCTCATCAGGTCCAATCACCTTAATGCCAGCAGCATTACAGACAAGAGTAACATTCTGTGGAATACTAGTATGATGTCTGTCTTGATGGTAGGTGTCTTTGTAGTCTGTATTAGTTCATTGTCATTCTGCTGATAAAGACATACCCAAGACTAGGCAATTTACAAAAGAATTGAATGCGTTGCTGCTTAGAAATTTCTTCCACCAGATACCCTAAATCATCTTTCTCAAGTTCAAAGTTCCCCAAATCTATAGGGTAGGAGCAAAATGCTTCCAGTCTCTTTGCTAAAATATAATAAGAGTCACCTTTGTTCCAGTTCCCGACAAGTTCTTCATCTCCATTTGGGACCAATTTAGCCTGTATTTCATTGTATGTATCATTATCAGAATTTTGGTCAAAGAAATTCAACAAGTCTCTAGAAAGTTCAAAACGTTCCCATAGTTTCCTGCCTCTGCTGAGCCCTCCAAACTGTTCCAATCCCTGCCTGTTACCCAGTTCCGAATTTGTTTCCACATTTTTGGGTATCTTTTCAGCAACACCCCACTCTACTGGTACCAATTTACTGTATTAGTCCATTTTCATCTTGCTAATAAAAACACACCCAAGACTGGACAGTTTAGAAAAGAAAGAAGTTTAATGGACTTACAGTTCCACATGGCTGGGATGCTTCACAATCATG
>NW_012101821.1:3677655-3678977 GCF_000951045.1 Mandrillus leucophaeus | reverse complement strand
TTGAATGCGTTGCTGCTTAGAAATTTCTTCCACCAGATACCCTAAATCATCTTTCTCAAGTTCAAAGTTCCCCAAATCTATAGGGTAGGAGCAAAATGCTTCCAGTCTCTTTGCAAAAATATAACAAGAGTCACCTTTGTTCCAGTTCCCGACAAGTTCTTCATCTCCATTTGGGACCAATTTAGCCCGTATTTCATTGTATGTATCATTATCAGCATTTTGGTCAAAGAAATTCAACAAGTCTCTAGAAAGTTCAAAACGTTCCCATAGTTTCCTGCCTCTTCTGAGCCCTCCAAACTGTTCCAATCCCTGCCTGTTACCCAGTTCCGAATTTGATTCCACATTTTTGGGTATCTTTTCAGCAACACCCCACTCTACTGGTACCAATTTACTGTATTAGTCCATTTTCATCCTGCTAATAAAAACACACCCAAGACTGGACAGTTTAGAAAAGAAAGAAGTTTAATGGACTTACAGTTCCACATGGCTGGGATGCTTCACAATCATGGCATAAGGCAAGGAGGAGCAAGTCACATCTTGTATGGATGGCAGCAGTGAAAGAAAGCTTGTGCAGGGAAACTCCCTTTATAATACCATCAGATCTCATGAGACCTATTTGCTATAATGAGAACAGTATAGGTAAGAGCTGCCCCCATGATTCAATTACCTCCCTTCGGGTCCCTCCCACAACAAATGGGAATTCAAGATGCAATTTGGGTGGGGACATATTCAAACCATATCATGGTCTATTGTGGCATTGATCATAAGATTTGAATTAATACAAATGTAAAACTCTAGAGATACACTGCCGTATTTTCCATGTAAAAGTAAATGATTTTTAGTTGTATTTGGCATAGAGAGAGATCACTTACTAGTACTATAGCTGAATATCAGTAGGTAGAGTCTATGTTGAATTGTTCTCTGAAACAGGAGCAGTAACTGGAATCAGAACATAAATAAATTATAATAACTCAGAGCAATGTTTCAAGATCAGTCATTTTCCACACACAAGCCAAACAGGTAAGTTAAATAGAAATATGATAGGCATGACCATTCCAAAATCTTTCAAGGTCTTGATAGAGAAATTAATCTTTGAAATACCATAAGGAATGATGTATTCTACTATTGAGGCAGAGTTGAGATAAACTCCATTTATTCCCTTTACCACTATAAGTCTTACTGTGACTGTTTGACTATAGGAGCATTCTGATTCTTCAGGATTAATGTTATTTCAGAGATAGTGTCTGAATTACTAATTTTGTGAATTAAGTAATTCACAAAAAAATATTGTTTTACCTTCTTCATTGGTGAGACACCCAGAT
>NW_012101821.1:3674164-3677605 GCF_000951045.1 Mandrillus leucophaeus | reverse complement strand
TCGGGTCCCTCCCACAACAAATGGGAATTCAAGATGCAATTTGGGTGGGGACATATTCAAACCATATCATGGTCTATTGTGGCATTGATCATAAGATTTGAATTAATACAAATGTAAAACTCTAGAGATATACTGCCGTATTTTCCATGTAAAAGTAAATGATTTTTAGTTGTATTTGGCATAGAGAGAGATCACTTACTAGTACTATAGCTGAATATCAGTAGGTAGAGTCTATGTTGAATTGTTCTCTGAAACAGGAGCAGTAACTGGAATCAGAACATAAATAAATTATAATAACTCAGAGCAATGTTTCAAGATCAGTCATTTTCCACACACAAGCCAAACAGGTAAGTTAAATAGAAATATGATAGGCATGACCATTCCAAAATCTTTCAAGGTCTTGATAGAGAAATTAATCTTTGAAATACCATAAGGAATGATGTATTCTACTATTGAGGCAGAGCTGAGATAAACTCCATTTATTCCCTTTACCACTATAAGTCTTACTGTGACTGTTTGACTATAGGAGCATTCTGATTCTTCAGGATTAATGTTATTTCAGAGATAGTGTCTGAATTACTAATTTTGTGAATTAAGTAATTCACAAAAAAATATTGTTTTACCTTCTTCATTGGTGAGACACCCAGATAAATGGCATCAAGTACCTTTAGAAAAGGGTAGGAGAAAAATTTACAGTTCAATTTTTTGATTGAATAACAGAATATTTTCTCAAGAAGAAAGGGATCTTTCATTTGAGGGGATCTGGACTCATGAACAGTTTTATATCTAGAAATTTTGAGAGGCAATCTCTGTCTATTGTGGTTTAAGAAATTAGACTTATTTCAAATAATGTAGAGTATTTCTGCTTACCCAACTCAAGTAATAATTTAGTAGGATGACTATCTCTTCCAGTTCTGGGAATGCTATGATGTACAAGCTCATGACAAAGATCTCTAAAAATAAAAACATTCAGATTATGACTTTCAATCTGTATCCAATTATAGTAACTATTCTCGCCTTATCTTTGGCCTTCAAGTGCCACCACATGGTCCATGTAATCCCAGGACCCTATCTTTCTCGTTGAATTCAAGAAGTGTACTTTAATGACAGCAGTCCCCATAATTATTGTGTTGATATTCTTTCCACAGTTCTCTCCCAGAATGGTAGGCCTCCCCTCACCAATGTATTCTCACAACTTTGTTGATAAATGAGCATCTATAGTAAGGGTACATGTTAAACAGCTTACTATGAACTGAGTTTTATTCCTCCAAATTCACATGTTGAAGCCCTAACTCCCAGTGTGAAAGTATTAGAAGGTGGGGTACTTGGGAGGCAATTAGCTTTAGATTAAGTCATGAGGGTGGGGTCCTCATGATGGGATTTGTCTGCTTTTAAAAAGAGACACCAAAGAAATTGCTTCCTTCCTTTCTCTCCATCAGAACAGACCATAAAACAAAAAACAAAAACAAAAACAAAAAAGCTTTGTGATAATACAGTGATAAGACAGAAACCAAAGGAAAGAGCCCCCGCCAGATACCAACCATGCTAGCGCCTTGATTTTGGACTTGTCAAGAGTAAAGAACTAGTTAGGGAAATTTAAAAAGTTTATTGTTATACTATAAAAAAAAGTACGGATTGCAATCGTGAAAACTTCAAACCAATTAGTAAGAAGCGCTCCTTATAGCAGTTACAGCACAGTTTAAAAAGCATAAAGGAGGAAGTAGTTTGACCTTTTTTGTGATTTTCTGTAGTACATTAACAGTCTTTCTAGGGAAAGTAGTAATGTTTAAGCTTATTTGTCTATTGTTGATGGGTGTGACTTCACAGAATCTCACTGACAAGTGTATAAACCTATGTTTTGTGTTTCATTTATGATTAAAGCTAGTGTTTCCTGAAAATGAGGTTAAGTTTTAATTTGGTATTTATGGACAGTGGGCCTTGAAGTATACCTAAACTATGGCCTCTGCTTTTATTATTCTTTGACAGGCTTCCAGTTTCCAGAACTGTGAGAAATAAATCCCTGCTGTTTAAGACACCTAGTTTATGGTATTTTGTTACGGCAGTCAATCTTTGTTTCTAGGTTCCAGTTAATCAATCAAGCAAATCTAAGAAAGCACTACCAACATGCTTAAGTTAACACACTGAGTACAGAATCTCTGATTATTGTACCATGGAAACAAACTTGTCCCAATTCAACATATATTATTTTCAACCCAATCCAGCTCTTAGGGGTCTTATGCATTTTCCAGGTTTTGATATATAAATTAACGTCTTGCAACTCTTTTTGTCATGATTAGCACCTCTTCCTAGGTCAAACTTATACCTGACCCTTTGAAGTCTGCGAGAATTTGAGTTCAGCCTGGAGAAGTGGTAGTGGTAGGTCACAAGGAACAACCTGATGCATAAAAACTACAGCAGACAAAAGATGCTGGGGCAAGAGGAAATGAACCACATTGGACAGGACATAAGGGCTACTTCTACACCAAAGGCTCACAGAAAACCTTTAAACATTCAAGATCTTAAGTTTGTTCGAATTTTGCAATAATTATATGAGAATGAATTCTCTCTGAAGCTACAGGCATGGATTAAGGGAGAGTTGACAATGTAGCATCGAATGCACCGGGAAGAAAAATATCATATCAGGCAACCTGCTTTTGCTTCTAATACCTGTTTGAGTTCAAAATTATATGTACATTTACCATAATGATGAGTATTTTTATATACTTTTCCTTGTTGGATCAGCTTACACTTACATAGTGCTTATAAAAGACATCTCTGGTTGCAAAGTCACTTGAAGTTTCATACTCACATTGTCAGTCTCTTGGGGGCTGTTAATAAGCTAAGGGAATAAGGCATGTCTTTGTACCAAACCACAAAGGAAGGTATAATATAATTTCCTAATTCAGAACTGCCTCAGCCTTCATGAGGTATTCTTGCCACACATACATTGAATACAATTAAATATGCTTATTTCTAAGGAAAAAGCAGCACATCAACTTCTCTTCCTGCTTAGACCATTTAAGAAACTTTCTCTTTTCCTTTCTTTGGGCCTCACTCTAGATAGTCATTAAATACATGGTTCCGGCACTACTTAACTTATTTTCCTTATACCTTTCCTTAGTCCAGCATAATCAGAATCTGTTTAAACATATATTACCTAAGGATCATCAGGATAAATAAGCAAAATCTTATAGTCCTTTTCATTCCTAAGCCTTTTTCTCCTGGCTTGCTTTTGTAAATGAGTAAATGTGACAAGTTCGATTTTGGTTCTAACTGTTGGCAAAGAAGCAATGAGGATTGGAAGGAATGCAGCATAAGGAAATTTACATCTCTTTACAAAACAACCACTTCTATCAGTGCCAGAACAAGATTCTCCTGAAAATATGACCTCATATAATTCCATATTATGACTTGAACATAAACAAGATTATACCACACATC
>NW_012101821.1:3663873-3672654 GCF_000951045.1 Mandrillus leucophaeus | reverse complement strand
TCTTTCTAGGGAAAGTAGTAATGTTTAAGCTTATTTGTCTATTGTTGATGGGTGTGACTTCACAGAATCTCACTGACAAGTGTATAAACCTATGTTTTGTGTTTCATTTATGATTAAAGCTAGTGTTTCCTGAAAATGAGGTTAAGTTTTAATTTGGTATTTATGGACAGTGGGCCTTGAAGTATACCTAAACTATGGCCTCTGCTTTTATTATTCTTTGACAGGCTTCCAGTTTCCAGAACTGTGAGAAATAAATCCCTGCTGTTTAAGACACCTAGTTTATGGTATTTTGTTACGGCAGTCAATCTTTGTTTCTAGGTTCCAGTTAATCAATCAAGCAAATCTAAGAAAGCACTACCAACATGCTTAAGTTAACACACTGAGTACAGAATCTCTGATTATTGTACCATGGAAACAAACTTGTCCCAATTCAACATATATTATTTTCAACCCAATCCAGCTCTTAGGGGTCTTATGCATTTTCCAGGTTTTGATATATAAATTAACGTCTTGCAACTCTTTTTGTCATGATTAGCACCTCTTCCTAGGTCAAACTTATACCTGACCCTTTGAAGTCTGCGAGAATTTGAGTTCAGCCTGGAGAAGTGGTAGTGGTAGGTCACAAGGAACAACCTGATGCATAAAAACTACAGCAGACAAAAGATGCTGGGGCAAGAGGAAATGAACCACATTGGACAGGACATAAGGGCTACTTCTACACCAAAGGCTCACAGAAAACCTTTAAACATTCAAGATCTTAAGTTTGTTCGAATTTTGCAATAATTATATGAGAATGAATTCTCTCTGAAGCTACAGGCATGGATTAAGGGAGAGTTGACAATGTAGCATCGAATGCACCGGGAAGAAAAATATCATATCAGGCAACCTGCTTTTGCTTCTAATACCTGTTTGAGTTCAAAATTATATGTACATTTACCATAATGATGAGTATTTTTATATACTTTTCCTTGTTGGATCAGCTTACACTTACATAGTGCTTATAAAAGACATCTCTGGTTGCAAAGTCACTTGAAGTTTCATACTCACATTGTCAGTCTCTTGGGGGCTGTTAATAAGCTAAGGGAATAAGGCATGTCTTTGTACCAAACCACAAAGGAAGGTATAATATAATTTCCTAATTCAGAACTGCCTCAGCCTTCATGAGGTATTCTTGCCACACATACATTGAATACAATTAAATATGCTTATTTCTAAGGAAAAAGCAGCACATCAACTTCTCTTCCTGCTTAGACCATTTAAGAAACTTTCTCTTTTCCTTTCTTTGGGCCTCACTCTAGATAGTCATTAAATACATGGTTCCGGCACTACTTAACTTATTTTCCTTATACCTTTCCTTAGTCCAGCATAATCAGAATCTGTTTAAACATATATTACCTAAGGATCATCAGGATAAATAAGCAAAATCTTATAGTCCTTTTCATTCCTAAGCCTTTTTCTCCTGGCTTGCTTTTGTAAATGAGTAAATGTGACAAGTTCGATTTTGGTTCTAACTGTTGGCAAAGAAGCAATGAGGATTGGAAGGAATGCAGCATAAGGAAATTTACATCTCTTTACAAAACAACCACTTCTATCAGTGCCAGAACAAGATTCTCCTGAAAATATGACCTCATATAATTCCATATTATGACTTGAACATAAACAAGATTATACCACACATCGAGCATTGGGGTTGTAATTGCTGCATGTTGTGTGTGTGTAGAAAATAAATCATGACTTCATATAGAGTACAAATTCTGTTTTAGCACATCCAAACTTTCCATGCAATATCAGAAGTACCATGACTTAAAGGAAATTTATATTTTAAGATGAACTAAAATAGTAAGCTCCCTAAACAAATGTCTTACAATATTTGTATCTGGTTACAATGCATAGTCTTCTTTTCTTCAGGCTATATGCAATCATAGTGAGAGCACTAATAAACTCTTTCATGGATGGTAATTCAACACATTACTTATAATATAGCTTTGAGAAGCATTTTATTATAGAAAGAAGTCATTAGAGGAGAAACTTAACCAGAAGACTGTTACTATTGAGCCTTACTGCTTAATGCCACATCATAAGAAGAGTCTGAATAAGTGTTATGTCTTGAAGAAGAAAGGCAGAGTTTTTAAAGAGTATTAAGAGTTTCAATTAGTAGTTTCAGCTACAGTTAGTTAAAGATGGACTTCAGAATGAAAGCAATTATTATTTCATTTCAGCAGCCCTTTGGCAATTTGGTTTTATTGAAGTGAAGGGAAAAGGAACAGATAGGTCTATGGTGAGGCAAAAAATAGGGAAGGTGGCATTTTAAGGTCAGTGGCAATCTTTTAGTCTTTCAATTACCTTTTCACCCTAATCTTTGAAGTACAGTAAAAGTCTGTGCTTTTATGAAGGAGGAGAATTGGGTATCTATGAACTTTCTTTAAGGCATGATTCTGTTCTTCGTAAGAACCACTCACTGGATACTAATAGCATTGATAACTTTTTTGTGTGTGTGATGTTAAACAAGAGTAATATGTTTACATTTTAAAATATTAACTTATGTGGATTTTAAATTTGGGGTAATTTCTGATTTTTTGGGCTTTCCACCTGAGGTTCAATGAGGATGCAACTCAACAAAAAAACAAGAGCGAGTAAATTAACTTTGTCTTTCAAGATAGCTTTTTCAAAATAAACTTAGGAAACTCCTAAGCAAGGATTATACTCACAAATTGACTGCAAGAGCCATTCACTTAAGAGAAAAAAGAAGTTTTCCGATTTCCCCAAACTAAAGTCTTAAAACTCATTAGAAGTAGGGAATACAATGGTTGTTGCTGTAGACTGAGGGGAAGGGGAAAGGAGAGTTGCTGCTGTTCAGTATGTATAAAGTTTTTGTTATGTGAGATAAAAAGTTTTAGAGATCTGCTGTACAACATTGTGCTTATGGGTTAACAATGATGTAGTTGTAAAATTTCAAATTCGTTAACAGGGTAGATATCGTTATCTTTTATTAACTGCAATAAAAAATACGAGAAAAGTTTGAAGGAAAAGGGGAGCAAGTTAAATCCTTATTAGATAAACAAATATTCCCTATTTATAATTTGGAAACACTTTTCTAAGACTTGTTGAACAAGTGCATTCCCACTTCCCTTAAGGTTTCTTAGATAAGTTATAGATTATGGCAGAATGAAATGTCTTCTTTGTCATTTTGGCTTACCAGAGTAAATTTAAGTAGCCATCTTAAATTATGTGAGAGAGAGAAAGAGAAAGAAATGCTATTCTCCATGTCATATACCCTGAGTTAACAAATTGAGATAAGTTGGATAAGTTATAAAAAAGTGTGTTATTGTTACAAGAATGTGGGAAGTTCATACCTGTGTATTCAAAGCAGTATTTTGTTTTTTTTAAGACAGACGACAAGTCTCATTGATGAACTATTAAATAATACTAGTATTTTTAATAATTTTTCATACTTTTCTCTATAATATTAATGAATTACTTCATATCTATAAAATAAAATAATTTATAACTTTTAATAAAGAAACATTATTTTAAAATGTTAGTGTATCTCTTGTCTGTTTTGACCATGTTTTCTAATATGCTGTCAGCAACCCCAAACTACAGTGATGCAAACAATGCACAAAGAACATAATGGCAGCTTCTTATGCTGCATAACTCTCAGACAAAATAATCAAAAATCAGTGTAAGGTAAATCTAATCAATACCTGAACACATGATTAATTTTCAAGAAATTAAATTTAATTAATTCTATCAGTTTGAGATGTCCTTAAAAGTGTGTTACTCATGTGTCATAAATACTCGTAAATAAAATTCTTTTTGTTTTGTAGTCACATATCGAAAGTTGTCAAGTTATCTTATAAATATTGAAATGTATCCTCTTTATTATGGATATTGCTACGATTGTGACATTTTCAGACAAGCAGAATGATAGTTATTTGTGTTTGGGTTCAGTCAACATAGAGTTCATACAAACTGATTGAAATTACAAATATATTTCCAGTTACAGATTATTTTTCACATATCAATATTATTAATTTTATTCACCTTGGAGGTAGTTTTGTAATTTTTAAGCATTTTTCCTCCTTTACTGAGTTGTTGTATGGTAATTTTCAGTGAATTATGTTTACTCTAGATATTTTTGGAAATTTTTAGATTTTTCTTTCTGTCTTTCAGAGAATCATCTGAAAGAAATTGATTGCCAACAATTGTTCACAAATTGTTTTTCCAGTATTAGTTTCCATCCAAATAGAGACATTTAAGATTTTTAAAACTATTTAAAAATAATTTCAACTTTTAAAAATACTTTTATTTTAAAGATGAATTTTATCTTTCATCAATGATATTTATATTATTTATTTAAACATGTTTTTAGCACTTGGTATGCACTTTTTATTCTGAAATTAAGGAAGATTTTACAGTGGCATTTTAAATACAGTTTCTACCACTCCATTTCATTATAGTGCTACAATTTGAAACAATTTTTGCTTTCAAGGTTGAAACTATAGAAAATAGCATGTGCAATCTCAGTTTGTATTCAGTGACATATTTAGAAATAGGAAATGGAACCAAACGCTAAGAAACACATACAAAATTTCAAAGCTCTCTCAGAGATTGCAAAAAACAAACCCAAATTCTGTTAAAAGAATGAAAACTATTTACCTTTAAATGACATTTGTAAAATCACATGTGTGATATAAAAATTATAAATAGCTGGAAACCTTTCTAGAAGTATTCACTTTTAACAAAATTGTTGTTCTGAATAATTTGTTATTTTGATAAATTTATAGAATGAACCAGATTGTTTAAAACTATTTCACCTATGTTTATGTAAGATAATTCTACATTTGCTGGTGTCAGTCCCGAATTTCAAAGTTATTAGGAGATAAAATACTGTTCAAGGTAATTTCTCATAAAATGAATTTTTTTCCCTCTAAACTTTATGTGGCAGAGAAGGACCTCAGAACACATATAAACATTTTTCACAGTATACACTTTATCATTTACAAAAATTTAATTCCCTGTGAATAGGGAAGGTAGAAAAAAAAAGAATATTTATTCCCCTGTGGTGGCAAAAGAAATAACTAAATCCACATTTATTAAATTATTTCTTTCTTTTGAAACATGTTCTTTCTTTTTACTACTGAACATTTAAAAATGATTTATCTTTCTGGAAATTGATCACTTCATCTTATAAAGCATAATCTATTGTGACATTTACAAAACTTTATGTCAGATAGTAAATTTTAAAATACATTATTACTAATGGAAAAACCTGTCAATTTTTCTTTCTAATTTGTATCACCTTGACAAACAGAGGTTCAGGGTAAGGGAGATTTGCAATTGCATAATGTTGAACAAAAGTCAGTTGTATCCATCTATTAAAATCACTCCCGTTTTTCTCTTTCTTTATTCTTTTCATCCCTTCCTTTTCCTCTTTCTACTATTCTCTGCCTCTACCTTCTTCTCCTTCTCCTTCATAGCATGAGTTGTAATATTTGAATAATAAAAATTCATTTAGAAATGCTATTTGCCCAAAGAAGAACACATATCTCTATAACAAAGCAAAATATTATTATAAACAAATTCATCTTAACTTCAAGTAACTGACATTGCTCTCATTGCTCAAACAGCATCAACTTCAAATGAATGTCCTTCATAATCATTGAGTCACCATTTTTCAGTGTCATTTGGTGATGAAGGCTGTAGTAAGTATCATGATGGAGTTGTGATATCAAAGTATTAGAATGGAGAAATATACATCATTTGTAAAGTAAGAGACAAAATTTGGAAAGCAAGGAAAACTATTTGTAGAAACAATATTTACATATAAAGAAAACAAAATTATAGACAATTGAAACCAGGGAAAATATTTCAGTGCTTCTCTGGAGCTTACTCTTTTTTTTTCTTTTTTTGAAACCGAGTCTTTGTTCTGTCATCAGGCTGGAGTGCAGGTGCAGTGATGCAGTCTTGGCTCACTGGAACCTCCGCCTCCCAGGTTCAAGTGATTCTCCTGCCTCAGTCTCCCAAGTAGCTGAGACTACAGGCACCTGCCACCACACCCAACTAATTTTCTGTATTTTTAGTAGAGACAGGGTTTCACCATGTTGGTCAGGATGGTCTCGATCTCTTCACCTCGTGATCCACCCGCCTCAGCCTCCCAGCCACCGTGCCCAGCCTGGAACTTACTCTTAAATTGTTAATTTTATCTATCTAGGTATTTCATCTATTTAATAGATATTTTGGCCTACATTTATATCTAAAATATTTTGTAGAGCTTTAAGGTTTAATCATATCGAGATCACATAAATATAACAAAATAAAAATATATTAAGAGCAAGATAAAAGGGACTGACCAGAATTGTGAAACCTCAGTGAGGAATGAATTCTGGCTTTTCTATCAAATGTGTTTTACAGTATATAATCTATACTTCAACTCTTTGTTTAATACTTCTAATCCTATTATATTTTTTAAAATTTTCCAATTATTTAATGTTACATCATATTTTACCTTTAAAGTATTTCATAATTATGTTATCTATCGCTCTCAAACATTTGTATATGTTATCCTTGTCTGATATTTCTAACATTTTGAATAATAATTATATCTTAACTACAGATTAGTCTAAGAATGTCAAACCCATTTTCAATTTGAGCAAGTCAACTCCTAAGGTGAACTTTCGTCTTCTCACCTCTGAAGTCGTCACTTCAATGTCTCTTTGAACTCTCAAAGTTGACTGTGTAAACAAATGAAAGAAATAATACTATAAATATGTATTTCTTAGAGAGGAGTTGTGAAAACCGCTCTTTTCAGCAGTTTGGATATGATATCTCTGAGTGTGTGTATGTATGCACGTGTGTGTGCCTGTGCCTGTGTGGGGTGTTTTTTCATCTTGATTTTCTCTAACCTCCTCAGATCTGCGGTTAGATGCCTGACATTAATTTTGGAAAATTGTTGGCTATTTTTCTTTCCAATTTTTCTTCTCCACTTATCTTTCACTTTGAGATTTTAATTACACATTTGTTACATAATTTGATATTATTCCATGGCTCCCGGATTCTTTCTGAAGATTTTATTTCATCATTTTTATCATTATGTTTTATTTCTATATTTTCTACTAACATCTTCAAATTTATTAATTCTTTTTATGACTTTGTAAAATCTACTGATCAACCCATAGAATACATTTTTTTTAATTATTTCGATTACTCTGTTTTGCATTTCTATCATTTACTTGTGATTCTTTTTCAGTTTCCAGATTTCTGCTGAAATGATTGGTCTGATCTTGCATTTAGTTTATTTGATGATAACCTTTAAAATATTAATTATTGTTATTTTGAATTCACTTCTGATAGTCCCAATGTATATGTTAAAGTCTGCTTCTGTTATGCTTTTTTTATACATCATTTTGTAATGTTTCTTGCAATTTTTTATGACTCATAATTGTTTTTGTCAGAAGACATCTTATATAGCATAGTTGAAGCTTATTTAAACAGTATTTGTGCCCTGAAATTGGCAAATTTTTCCCTTTGCTAGATCTTTAGTATGGGAGTTTGAGTCAGTAAGGTGAGCTTATTTATGTTACTGGGCTCAAATTCTTCTAAGATCACTATGTTTAAGTTGGAGCCTGAGTTACCAGAGTGCAATTCTCACTCTTTGGTCTATCTGCGATTTTAGATATCCCTTGTGTTGTGTCTCCACATTTGTTAGTGTCTTTGGGACTATGGGTGCTGCTCTAGTATTCTGATCCAACTTCTCTGTTGGACAATTACAATGTCCATCAGTGACAATGTTCTTGAAGAACATTGTCAGAGTTCTTGCTACTTCCCAGCTCTATTTCTTGACCAAGCACATATTCCTGCCCTGTCCTAGTGGTAGAAGATTTTTCCTTTTTCCTTTCTTCAACTGCAATGGGTTTTCACTGATACCCAAAAGAGGCAATGTTTTCTGCTGTACCTACAGAAGTTTAAGGATTTGTTCAGTAAGAGAGATTTGAGGAAAAGCATTTAGGCAGGATTCTGTGCCTTTACTTCAGCCACCAGTGTTTCCATCCCAGGGATTATAGCATTGTTAAGGTACACCGAAGGTCTAATAAATGTTAAACAGGCGATTTCCTTCTGACGAAAGTCTCTACATAGTGTGAAGTTTCGGAAATTTTTCAGACATCATTTACTACCACACAAACATCCAATCCACTTTTCCACATAACCTGTTAAGTGAATTAATGTGTCTTCTAGTATTTTCTTTTGCCTATTTACCCCAAACTATCTTTTCTTACTAGCATTCATTTTTACATGATGACCTAATCTAGATTTCATAAGTTAAAAACTAAAATTATAATAATAAATTAAATGTCTTTAAAATCAGAAAAAAAAAAAATAGGGGAAAGGGCTTTGAGAGTTATTGTTTCCTGCATTTTTAAGAGACAAACTACTAGGATCTGCTTAGATCAGAAGTGAAAATAAAACTCATTAAACTTTCGCATGACATCATGAAGTGAGCGCTGTTTTTTCCCACTTACACTGAACTTTTAATTTTTCTTTTACTCAGAAAAATTAAAATATTTCTGTTTTATGTGAAATTTTTAAGTGATGAAGATCCACTTATTTTTCAGGTTACAACTATGGTAAATATGAAATTATTTTAGCTGATAAATTTTAATAGCTAAAAATTATTTTGAAATTAGAGAATTAGTTAAGTTTTCAGTCATGAAGGACAATTTTCTATCAACAAACATAGATTTATCTGAAGTAATATTGAAATGTATACAAATTGTTTAAAAC
>NW_012101821.1:3660115-3663242 GCF_000951045.1 Mandrillus leucophaeus | reverse complement strand
GCAATCCATATGGCATGTTCCTGGAAGCAAACCTTCAGAGAGAATCAGAATATAGTCCAGCTGCTCTTTAACAGAACATCCAATGAATCTTCTGCAAACTCAACTGCTATACTTGTGCTTGAGGGACAATTTTATTCAGCTTGATATCTATTAGTCTGTAACGACTTTCTTTTCTCTTTTTATTTTTAGGTATACTCTAATCATGGTATTTTACTCTTGCTGTTTTTTAATTTTAAATTTTTGTGGGTACATAGTGGGTGCATATATTTGGTATTTTAACTTTTAACTTCATCTTTTAATCTGCTAAATTTTAACCTCTATTTCCCCATTAAACCCAAACGTGACTTCTTTCCATTACCCACAACAGGGAGAAAATAATTGAAAGAATGAGATGCTTGAGTCTTGTTTCGTTTGTTTTTTATTAAATTGTTTCCATCTCCTAAAACCTTGAGAGATGATATAGATAGATAGATAGATAGATACTTAGAAATACTTAGAGATATTAATAATATAATAGAGTTACATATAATATTTATTATGTAAGTAATGTCTATTACTTATCTAATATGCTTATTTAACAGACATTTCCTAAATTCCTTTTATGGATTAATTCAATCAATTTTGAGGCTATATCTGTTGTATTTAATCTACATATAATGAAACTGAAGCTCTAGAGGTTATGTAATCTGTTCAAATTCACTCAAATAATAAATAATGAAACACAGACACAATACTATGCACAGGCTATCTGAAAAGTGACTCTTCTAGTTAATTGAAGAGTCCCTAGAATGGAGGACAATACATTTAGCCCATAGTATGTTCTGAAGACAAGGAATATGGTAAAGATACACACACATATATCACTGAGGAATAAACAAATCACATTCATACAGTTTAAATAATTGTCCATCATATAAACATATGAAGTTGTATAATATGAAACTTTTGATCTAAAATCTGACAGGACAATAACTGCTTAAAATACAGTCTAAGAGTGATATCTTATGAGGTTTTACTGTCACCAATTTGAAAAAAAATAATTTATATTAGCTATTATCCATGGTTAATATAAATAACATTTTTCTTCGTAATTAAAATAACTTATTCAGTACTTATATAATAGGCATTTTCTAAATTCCTTGCATGGATTAACTCATTCAATTTTGAGGCTAATTCTTTTATACCCAATCTACAGATAATGAAACTGAAGCTCCAACCGCTATGTAATCTGTTCAAATTCACCTAAATAATAAATAATGAAAGACAGACACAGTACTATGCACGGGCTATCTGGAAGGAGAACAACACAGTAAGCCCATAGTGTGTTTTAAAGATAACAAATACGCTAGGGATATTTTAGAGAACATACTTATTGTAAGTCAAGTTCCTAGAGTTAATCTTGACAGTTTCAGACATTTTTGACAATAAAAGAATAACTAGACGTTTTCTTCTGGGATACATAAGTGTCACCCATTATTACAGAAATCTATGATTTCTAGTAGGAGTTGCAAAGCAGCAGCTGAAGTGCTCTGCTTCGGCAACCCATCTCATTGAAGAGAGGTAAAGATCATGCCCCATATGAGGTTGAAAGCATGAATATTTTGCTACTGTGAGTGATGTGTCTTTAGTCTTTTCCCCATGCTGTGGCCTTCACAAGTAATTCTCAGCTTCTCTCTCTTATGTGAGATTGGAAGTTTAGAGGGACTTAGAGTTTGGTAATTTTTATTTTCTCACATCTAATAAAATATTGATAAGGTATTTTCCCTTACTGAGTAGGCCTTTGTTTTGGAGAATACGCTGGGTGTATTTCAAAAGGATTAGTTTTCCCCTCATCTTGTCATTAAATACCATGGTATTTTCTTGGCTCTTTACCATGAGAATCTAGTAGGCTTCTTAAAAGCATACCCATTAGAATGTGGGAGACCATTCTCATAAGACTGCAGCCTCAGGAGTTTCCCACTTTCAGGCTAGTCTACACCCAGCTTACAGAAATTTGTAATAATTACCATTTAGGTATTCCTACCAGTTGATAGCTTATGAGGCATTTCTTTTAGGCATGCAGGTATTAGCTGTGATTCTCTCTATTTGCCTCTTTTCGGATTTTAGGGTAGCATTTTACTCTGAAAACTCAATTCTGTGATGAATCCAAAAAGATCCCATAATTTTCAGTTTGTTCCTTTCTTTTTTTATTAGAAGTACAGGAATATTGACTTCCAAGTTTTTTAAAGAAGCTGGAGCTACAGTCTAGAGGCAGAATTGCTTCTTGCTCTAGGAAACTTCAATTTTTCTAATAACTCAGAAGGTACATCTTCTTTCATTAAACCAACAATATTATATTAATCTTACCAAAGAGTTACATAAAGATCATTCTGATTTTAAGGCTTGTAGTTTTATGATCTTAAAACATCTAGCAGAGGCAACTATGATTCTGTCCAACCAGTAAACCCAGAAAAAAAATATGCTGACATTGCTAAAGGCATTTTTATTTTTATGGTATCAACAAAATTATAACCAGCTTATTTATCAAAGATTGATCTTAGCTATGTGAACTAAAGGACATTTGTGTTCATTACTATACATTTTAACTTTTTTTATTTTTGGGATAACCTCTTGCTATTGCCCAGGCTGGAGTTCAGTGACTGTTCACAGACATAATTATAGTACACTGCCACCTTGAGAATTCCTAGGTTCAATTGATACCCTTGCCTCAACATCCTGAGTAGTGAATACCTGGGACTACAGGCACACACCACTGCACCTAGTTATTTTACCAATATTATGAGCACTCATTTATCGAAACCAACTTGGATAGAATTCCTTAAGCAATCTGTGGTCTACTATGCCAGCTCCTACCATGTAGACACAACATATAAAATAATACATGTACATCTGCATAAATACACCTAAACACATACACATACACAAAACAAATATCTTATCATTTTGATTTTATAATTTTAGTAATCAGACAAAGAATAATAACATAAATTTACCATTTTATAAATAATATTTAATCTAAATTATATTTTTGAAAACTAGGACATGTTTACATGGCTAAAGTTTATTTGCCCCTACAGGTAATCTTACATAGGCTGTAGAACAATTTTCTGGATAGATGTTTTGTGTA
>NW_012101821.1:3652181-3659383 GCF_000951045.1 Mandrillus leucophaeus | reverse complement strand
TGCACAGCGGGACATAGACCCTAATCAGTAATTCTAATTTTGCCTTTGCCTGGTGATCTTATTGCCCTTTGAAGTATGTGATCTTTGTGACTTGCTCCCTGTTTACACCCCCTCCCCTTTTAAAATCCCTAATAAAAACGTGCTGGTTTTGCAACTCAGGCTCATCATCATGGTCATCATGGTGACATCAATATGTGATTGTCATGGTGACATCAATATGTGATGTCACCCCCAGAGGCTCAGTTGTAAAATTCCTCTCTTTGTACTCTTTCTCTTTATTTCTCAGACTGGCCGACACTTAGGGAAAATAGAAAAGAACATACATTGAAATATTGGGAGCTGGTTCCCCTGATAAGTTAGAACAGACTGAATTGTATAAGCAAAACAAAATACCCAAGCACGCTTGAATTTCAGCCATAAATCTGTCCCTTGTTTGCTGATCTGGTTTCCCTAACCAGTCAATATGGGAAGCATTTTTTAAAAACCAATTTTGTATGACTTTTTCTGGCTCATGTGTCCTAAAAAAAGCATTTTTTATTCTGGAAAGAATATCTTATATTATTGCTCTGAGCTCAAGATTTTGACTTGTTTGTTCTGAGAGCTTAACTGTAAAAAACATTTATCTGATTCTCTTTTTTTTAAGATTATCAATCTTTTACATAACTGTTCTATCACCCTAAGTGATAGCCAGGCAAATATAACTTTACATTTCCCAAAGGGATCCCGCTTATGTGTACAGGGGTAGGTTGTTTGTTGCCATGGATCTGCTATAATTTGAAAGCCCCTTTTTCTCCTTATCTTGGATGAAATGCCCTAAGGGGGAGGGAAAACATTTCTAAGTGCCTTTTGAAATTAGCAACAATAGATCATCTTAATATAAGTTAAAATTAGCATATTTAGAAGAATCAAGATTTTTTAAAAGAAGAGACTAGAAGCTTCTATATGTCAGTGTTTGTCAAACTCAAAAGTTATTTCCTCTTTTCAAGGAAAAGAGATTCTACCATGGTATGTGTGTGTGTGTATATAGATATCCCATGGTGTGTGTGTGTATAGATATACGTGTGTATGTGTATATATGTGTGTGTGTGTGTGTGTGTGTGTGTATATTCTAAGAAAGTGAAAGGAGGCAAAAGTGAAAATTTAAAAGGAATGGATATCTTGGAGAGGGCCAAGGTGGGAAGAGACAGATCATCATCATCAAGTTTGGTCTTCGGGTAGAGGTAGAGAATGTTGAGAGAAACATTGCATGGTCATCTTACTTTTGCAAACTCTTTTTTCCAGTGACATGTTTTTTTGTTTGTTACTTTGTTTTGTTTTGTTTTACAATACTGACAGAGACCAGGGAGTCTTCATTTGGTGATTTATCTGGGAGCTTCCTTCTACTACAATTGAAGCTTAAGAATTTTAATGATTTTGTTTTTTTTTTTTTTAGTGTTTTCAAGGGTGGAGGCAAGTTGTTTTGCAAAATTAATTAGATTAGGAGTGGGCATGATTTTCCATTCTGTGTGAGCTCTTTTAAAAGCTGGGAAAATTTTGATAGAAGGCTATTCACAAACATGGAATTAAAAGCTACTCTAGTGGAATCAACCTTTACAGGTCATCCAGAATTAGCTGGGGAAGTTTTAAGAGACATAAGTTTGGAGCATTTGAATGATTTATTTAGTGGACATAAATTATCCATGATGTAATTTGTCCATCTATTTAAAATGTACACGAGAATGGACCATACATTTTGAATGTATAGTCTGTGAGAATCCCAAAAAGTTTTCCATGCCTTAATATGCAAGTATTTTATTCCATTTCTTATTAATTTTTTGAGAGCAAAGAAACTCTTATAAATCTAATCAGGGAAAGTCAACGGTTTGGACTGATGTTTTAGAGGATAGAGACCACCCTAGTGTCTTTTAATTGGCCATCTCATGCTCACTATTTGGAATGTCTTTTTGCCCTCAGAAAATTTTCAAAAACAAGAAAAGAAATTCCAAATTATTTACAAACACACGTAATCAAATTGTAATGAAAGCAAAATCAGAGTACTCACAAAAATTTTAAGCCAGGCATGCAGATCAAACTAATGTTAAACCAGATACATAAAACCAAAAGTGAATTCACCAGAAAACATATGGTCCTCACAGTCAGATGTAAACTCTATAGGAACAAGAGTATTCTCTAAAAGAACTCTGTCTTTCTATTATAAAGGGCTTGTCCAAAAAAAAAAAAAAAAGACATTGTTAATCCCAAGAAGAATGCAAAGTCTTTTACATAAGGTAGACTTATTACAAAATCAGATTCTAAATAAAGTGAAAAAGAACTCACTAAAGGGAGGAAGCCTGAGAATCTGAGGGGAGATTCACCAGGACAGAAAAGGTGACTCAGGAAAGCAAAGAACACAAAGAGCTCAGTCCATCCCATTGTTGATTCCAGGACCTTCAGATCCATCTGAGGTGAGCTCCCATTGGTCCCACTTCTGAGACATCAATTTATGTCAACCCAAATAATGGACATAGGTAGGCTCTCTGAAATAAAATAATATTTATTCAATAATAGGCATTGAAGTTGCAATATACATGCCTTAATAAACTGTGCATATTCAGGGAGGTAAAGAAAGACAAAAAGTCTTAAAGGAAAAATTGGAGAATTACATATTTCTTTTGAGATCATTTTTCTTGACCACAAGGATCCATTAAAAGGGTGGCACAGTCCAAAGTTGGACAGGCAGTTGCTGGGCAGATGTCCTTGCAGAAGTATTTTCTTTAGGTGTGTGGGTGTGAGGTTGTGACGGTCTTTATGCAAGGCAGCTGTTTTTTCAGAGTCTTTTGTGATAAGTTTTTTTTTAATCTGGCATTCATGCACGAGAATCCTCCCTATATGGCCTTACCTGTCCCTGTTTGTCAAAAGTTTCAACACAGATGACTTTATTTTGATTCTGACAACTTTCCCATCATTGCTATCTTTGTACGAAATGAAACACACCGCCTTTCTTCCTTTCTCAACTCTGAATTCTAACACTGTACATGAAAAATATGCTGCTATTGATGACATATACTGTTATAATATTTTACTTATAATATTTTACTATAATATTTTAATGATATTCATTAGCCATTTTGAAGGCAGTAGAAAAGTGAAAATAAACACTGATTTTGGTAGGGAAAGAGAATATAGTTTAGAAACAGTCATTCTACCAAGTAGTTATTGTAAGTCATATTTGGGTGGTGTATTAGATTTATGTATTTCCTGTAACAAATTGCCACAAATTTAGTGGTTTAAAACAACACAGGTTTATTATGTTATAGTTCTAGAGGTGGAAAGTCCTAAAATTAAGGTGTCGGCTATGCCCTTCTGCAGCTATAAAGGAGGATCCATTCCCTTGTAAACACAAGGTTTGAGAGTCTGCCCACATTCCTTGGCTCCTCATTCTTTCCTCCATCTTCAACTCCAGCAGAGGAATACATTTACTTCACTCTCACTTCTGCTTTCATGGTAACCTTTTCTTCTCTGACGCTGCTTCCATCATGGCAATGTCTTCTCTCTCTTTCTGACCTTTCTGCCTTCTTCTAACTCTCTAATGTAATCCTTGTTAGAGTACATTAGCACCATCTGGATAATACAACATAATTTCCCAGTCCCAAGATCTTTAATTTAAGCACATCTGAAAAGCCCCATTTGCCATAAAGAATAACATACTAATAGACTCTGGAGATCAGAATATAGACATCTTTGAGAAGCTGTTATTCAGTCTAACCCACATGGTATTGATATAACTACCAACATGGACATACACATAAACACACATTTCAGCATAAATTTGGGGATTTTGACATTTCCCACCCATTGATCCCAAATACAAATTACTTCTTTCTTTGGCTGGAATTTCTGTTTAAATTTTCTAGTCAAGGCATTAGAGAAGTTTCTAGCTTCACTGCAGCAGATCAGAAGATAAAGATCTTGAGTTTTCAGTTGAAAGTAAGTCTAAAATTCAGTAATAATGAGATATGGCTGTGGAAAAATATGTTTAAAGAATTTTAAGCTTCAATAATAAAATTATGTCATCTAGTACAGCCGAGATGATATGCAGACTGTCCAGAAAAACCTATATTACTATACCCAGATATATTTATTCCAGCAGCTTCAAATAGCCCTGTTCCTAGCTAGACCTAATCAAGAAGACAATAGAAGATTTGGCAAAATTGTTTGAAGTTCTTGAGGCTGTTGACAGAGAAAATAAATAATTTATTTAGAAAGTGAGATTAGAAAGACATATTTCTTTTCACAATATTTTAAAAATTAGAAGGATTCAAAGGAGGTATCTTAGAAGGAAAAGGGGCTTTTTGTTGTTGTTGTTGTTGTTGTTGTAACTTTCAGTATCAAAGTCAAAACTCAAATACTGACTTTCTTATTCTAAGTCCTGTCTTCCGTGCATAACATCACAATGGTCTATAATGGTTTATGTAATATTACTGAAAGAATTAAATATGCAGACACCCATAGCAGAACCCGAGGAACAATGTAGTGCTCTGTGTAAATGCCTGGACTTGGGAGCCGGATTACCTCAGTACAAATACTAGTCCTACTAATTATTAGCAGGTTTCTTATTTGTAAAATGCTGTTAATTTTGCCCAACTCACAGGGTTTTTTACCTATGAGAAATAAACAAAAGTTTATATATTTAAAATATTTTGCAGTGGGTAAGAACTCTTTCAGTATTAATTAAGGCAATAATTAAAATTATTCTCTGGCACAAGAGAATAACTCAGTAATTTTAGTTTCTATTTTCCACATGAAAATGTTACTATGGAAATAAATTAACATATATTCTAACATTACAACAGGATTTCTAGAAATCCAGGGAGTGGAAAAATAAATTTGAGTAAGATATCTCTTTTATAATGTGAAATTTTCGTATTCACTTTTCAAGACAGAGCTCAATAGAAGTCAGTTCTCAAATCAGATATTTTCTTAACTTTTTATATAATCCTCAATTCCGGGTTCATCTAAATTAGGTCTTAAATAAAAACCTTTTCATTTTAATGTGAATAGGGATCTTAATGCTTCCATATGTCAAAGAAGGAGAGAAATGGAGGCTATAATTGTGTATTTTTTATGCCTTCGCATAACAGGTTTATATATAGCAAATGAATAGAAATATCTTTTAAAATCTTAATTGGTAGTTGTCTGAATAGTGCCAGAATAAAGAAATAATTTTACCAAAATATTCCATTTTGTTCATTATTGTTTGCAGGGGGAATAATGCTATTTTGGTGACTGTCAATTACCCATATTTGCCTTATTCACATGTACTACAGTCCCACTAATATAACCCAATTAATATGTTTGACTCATACCCTCAATCAGGCTAAAGTGCTATAAAATATATATGATTTTATTAAAGTACAAATGTACATTGCAAATTTGTTACTAAAATTTTAATCTGATAAGACATAACATAAAAAATGTGGATACACTATACATATATTACTCTCATATTATTATCTTCTGCATATTCACATCTTTATGAATCTTGGCTTTATCTAAGCTACTAATGTATTTCTCTCAAAAATACCAGAAAATAATTAGACTGGGTGAATGAAATACATTGATTCTTTGTAAACTAGCACTAAATATGCATTTAAATTTGGTGCTTTGAAATTTATATATTTTTTTACATTGGTTTAAGTATCTGAAGTTAATGTCCCTGTATTTTAAAATGGCATTTTTTTTCTCAGAAAGATTTCTCTTCACTTTTTTCTTCATGAGTAATTAGGGTAAATTGGATTAAAATGATCTATTTAAAAGTTTAACACTAATCTTGTATGGCTTAAGGAGGATCTTCAACTGATTAATAGATTCCATGTCAAGATGTATTTACTGGCTTTGTGTAATAATAGAACTGGTAGAAGGAAGGTGAAATTAAAACTTCACTAATACTCTCCTTATTCAAATTATTTATCTTCCACAAATTCTATCATAACTTATTTCCAATCCCTACATTATTTAATGTTATGAGTACCAGTTAGATTCCCTTTTTTTCCAGAGTCATTCTATATTCTGTATTGTGCTTCACCTAGTTCCTTCTTTCAAAAACCAACCTGTTGAAATAAATCAACAAACCCTTCTTTCCTCTGGATTCATGTTTGTTTCAGATAATGGGAAGACCCAATGAGAGAACAAAGGAGTCAGTGATTTTTGTAGCCAGGTTAAGTGTGCTAGATTGAGTTAATACATTTAAAATTCTCATTCACTGAATCATTGACTAGGAAGGTTGATTCTTAGTCCTGAGATAAGGAAGGTATACAATAAAGATGCTTTGGGACCTAATATAGGTGGCCAGGGTCACAAATATATCAAAAACAAAAAAGTGTGCAACAAAAGGACAAGAGTAGGGTGCTGTTTTGGAGGACAATGCTGTTAAATTATTAAAGATCATATTGGGTTTCTTCAGAATTTGGTGTGTGACTGATATGTAGATTTTTGGCTTTCCATTGCAAATTATTATTGGAATAAGTAGCATTCTTATTGCTGTAAATTGAATGTGTCCTCCTCCTGACCCACAAATCCATATGTTGAAGTTCTAATCAATCTAATCTAGATTTGGAGATAGGGCCTTCAAGAAGGAGGCAATGAAGGCTACATGAGTTCATAAGGTGGGATATGGATAAGACAGAGTTATTGTATGTACAAGAAGGGACATCAAAGTGTTATCTCTTTCTCTGTCATGTGAAGACAGAGCAAGAAGGCAACTGTTTGCAAGCCAGAAAGACAGACTTCATCAGAATTTCCACCATACTGGCACCGTGATCTTTTATTTCCAGCCTCCAGAACTGTCAGAAAATAAATGTCTCTTTAAGCCACCTAGTTTATAGTATTTTGTCATGTGAATTTATGTATTAGCCTGACTAATATACCTGTATTGTATCAACTGTATTCTATTCCTTAATTTTAAACTGTGATTCTCTTCAAATACTGTGGTGTCAAAAAAAATTTTGATTGTATGTGTAATGCCTTAAATATAAACACATTTTATTTGAAATTTAAAACAATATAAATGAGAGCTTTCTGTAAAATAAGTTGATTCTCATAGGTTTTCCTTGATTTTTTGATGATGCTGTGGAGAGACAAGCTCTTGGAGCTATCTACTCTGCCATTTTCACTAATGTCTTTGTTCTTTTTTAGATGCCCTAATTATTCTTCAATTACTCTTG
>NW_012101821.1:3649018-3652131 GCF_000951045.1 Mandrillus leucophaeus | reverse complement strand
GGCATTTTTTTTCTCAGAAAGATTTCTCTTCACTTTTTTCTTCATGAGTAATTAGGGTAAATTGGATTAAAATGATCTATTTAAAAGTTTAACACTAATCTTGTATGGCTTAAGGAGGATCTTCAACTGATTAATAGATTCTATGTCAAGATGTATTTACTGGCTTTGTGTAATAATAGAACTGGTAGAAGGAAGGTGAAATTAAAACTTCACTAATACTCTCCTTATTCAAATTATTTATCTTCCACAAATTCTATCATAACTTATTTCCAATCCCTACATTATTTAATGTTATGAGTACCAGTTAGATTCCCTTTTTTTCCAGAGTCATTCTATATTCTGTATTGTGCTTCACCTAGTTCCTTCTTTCAAAAACCAACCTGTTGAAATAAATCAACAAACCCTTCTTTCCTCTGGATTCATGTTTGTTTCAGATAATGGGAAGACCCAATGAGAGAACAAAGGAGTCAGTGATTTTTGTAGCCAGGTTAAGTGTGCTAGATTGAGTTAATACATTTAAAATTCTCATTCACTGAATCATTGACTAGGAAGGTTGATTCTTAGTCCTGAGATAAGGAAGGTATACAATAAAGATGCTTTGGGACCTAATATAGGTGGCCAGGGTCACAAATATATCAAAAACAAAAAAGTGTGCAACAAAAGGACAAGAGTAGGGTGCTGTTTTGGAGGACAATGCTGTTAAATTATTAAAGATCATATTGGGTTTCTTCAGAATTTGGTGTGTGACTGATATGTAGATTTTTGGCTTTCCATTGCAAATTATTATTGGAATAAGTAGCATTCTTATTGCTGTAAATTGAATGTGTCCTCCTCCTGACCCACAAATCCATATGTTGAAGTTCTAATCAATCTAATCTAGATTTGGAGATAGGGCCTTCAAGAAGGAGGCAATGAAGGCTACATGAGTTCATAAGGTGGGATATGGATAAGACAGAGTTATTGTATGTACAAGAAGGGACATCAAAGTGTTATCTCTTTCTCTGTCATGTGAAGACAGAGCAAGAAGGCAACTGTTTGCAAGCCAGAAAGACGGACTTCATCAGAATTTCCACCATACTGGCACCGTGATCTTTTATTTCCAGCCCCCAGAACTGTTAGAAAATAAATGTCTCTTTAAGCCACCTAGTTTATAGTATTTTGTCATGTGAATTTATGTATTAGCCTGACTAATATACCTGTATTGTATCAACTGTATTCTATTCCTTAATTTTAAACTGTGATTCTCTTCAAATACCGTGGTGTCAAAAAAAATTTTGATTGTATGTGTAATGCCTTAAATATAAACACATTTTATTTGAAATTTAAAACAATATAAATGAGAGCTTTCTGTAAAATAAGTTGATTCTCATAGGTTTTCCTTGATTTTTTGATGATGCTGTGGAGAGACAAGCTCTTGGAGCTATCTACTCTGCCATTTTCACTAATGTCTTTGTTCTTTTTTAGATGCCCTAATTATTCTTCAATTACTCTTGTAAGGAAAATATTTGGAATCAGAAGCAACACAAGTTAACATGTTTTTCACAACCATAAATGTAGTTTACATTTTTTAGAACCTATATTTATTGAAATAGTGCCAGTAGCTCATTATCTTGACATTGTATTAGGAACCATACCAGTATTAAGAGAATCAGGAAACAAATGAGAAGCTATGTTGCTCATAGCACTTTGTGAGAAAGCTAATCCCTTTGTGAACTCTGCTATGAATGAGATAACAGAGCATTAACCTGTGGTAAGCATAAACATAGAGGAAATTAACCTTGATAGGCCAATAACAGATAGGCCATTGCATTCCTCTGATTAATCTACTATGGTTTTCTTAAAGGAAGTATTTATAATAAAATAAATGGGTTTTTCCTTTTCTCTGTAAATTATCATTGCTTTTCAAGCAATTCCCCTTTAAGGGTACTTTATATGAGTGTCCTTTTAATGTGGTATTGACATTTTGCTGTGATTATCAGTCTTGTCCTATTATTTTCCGATTCCCATTATTAAGACCTTGATGATGATTATAATGAGAATGATGATTAATTCTTTTTTATCAAAGCACTAGAGTAAAAAAAAAAAAATCTGTCACTTTGTTTTTGTCCCAAATTCTAAAACTATCTATAGTCTTCTTAGAAATTTCCTGAAAAAGGCAACTGTCTCATCTTATCTGGTTACGTTCACATTTATAAAGTTGTTTCTTACATCAAATCTGCATGGTTAAAAATTGTATAATTTTGCTGTGTATCACCGGAGAGATCAACAGCTAGTTGATATTATCTTTTAATGACAAGAGTAGAATGTTTTAGACAGCCATTTAATAGTGACAGGAGAAGCAAAATATGAATAAAATGTATATTGAGAATTCATTGATATTTTTCAGGTCAACGTTGAAATTACTTCAGAAAGGTTTTTATGTTTTTTGGAGTGATATTCTCAAAACTCAGTAACCCATTGCAACATTGTTGCTAGGAAATTATGTACAATTTACTATATTGAGTTTATTATAGGATATAGCTCTCTAGTAGTTTTAAGATTAGCATTTCAGTGCACTCATCAGTCACTCTTTAATATAGCAATCACTTCCTTACACAAAAGAAACCTGGGAAACAAATCGTACATAGTATTAGAGATTTTTACAGTTTTACCCTATAATTTTAATGTCCTACTTACATTGAATATGTAGAGTTTTTGGAAATATTTGAAACCAGTTTTATTATCAAAATTATTTAATAGACATTAAATTATCACTCGTTAAGTTCTAAAAATAATTATAAAGTAAAATTAACTCATTTAATTCTCATGAAATAAGTATGCCATATGTTCTTATTTTATATTTAAAGGAACTGAGAAGGGAGAGTATGTAATTTTCCCAAGGTTTTTCTCCCTGCAAATAAACACTGATAAAGTTGAATATCTGAGGCATGAACCCACATAGACTGGCTACTAGTCAGTAGTCTTAACCACTATGCAACATTGCTTTTCCAGGATGCATATATTGTTGTATATTTAAGGATATATATATATATATATATATAGCTTAAGTTGTCCAGGCATGGTGGATCACACCTGTAAGCCCAGCACTTTGGGAGGCCAAGGTGGGTGTATCA
>NW_012101821.1:3645139-3647258 GCF_000951045.1 Mandrillus leucophaeus | reverse complement strand
ATATTCAAAGTACTTAAGTGTTGTGCTCTGAGCTGTATCTGCATTAGGGATTATCCAACCACAGTAACACTGTGGTTATTGAAGACCCACAGAGGCATTGCCATGATGGTCTTAGACAAAATCCAGGAGAATTCTCTGGATTCACAGCCAGAGATTCTTATTCTCTTTCTTCAGCTTCTACCTAACAAACGAAGTCTCTCTTTGTTCGGAGACACTTAGAACTGGTGGCAGAGTAACACAAGCACCTCTGTGGCCACCATCACTAGGAACGTGCTGGATCATACCTGAAACCAGCACAGCACTGGGTCTCACACAAGTCCTGCTGTAATCACTCAATGGCTACTCCTTATGTTCGCTCTAGGCCCTGGAGCTCCACAGTCAGCCAACGGCGAAGCCAACCCAGCTTGTGTTCTTCTCTTCAAGATGACAGGATTCCCCAGGTCCTTAGACGTCTTCATGATGTTCTATTGTACTATGGCTGAGCAGACACTCAAACTGTGAGACACAGTCCTTCACATTTATCCCTCTCCTTTCCAAAGGCAGAAGAGTCTCAGCACATGGTCACCACCATCACAGCCCACAGACAGTACTGACAGATGACTGTCATCGTTCCTTTAAGGCTCAAGGTCTTAAACATTTAAACACAAGAATTTTGTGTTTAATGCTTCAGTTTGTGTTTAATGCTTCCTGTGCTGGTACTCACCATTCAGGGCAACAGACTCCACTGTAGTCCAGGGCAGGTCCAGAGATTGCTGACTGAGAGCCAACCCAAGAGCCTCCTTGGTGTTCTACTCCATTGTGGATGAGCTGGTAACTAAGAGGTAAGACAAAAAATCTTTACTCTTCCCTTTTCATTTCTAAAATGGGAGGAGTCTCACCCTATAGCTACCATAGCTAGGACTCTTCTGAGTCTCACTTGAAGAAAGTCTCAGAAACTCACCCAAGGCCCTCAAAATAGAACCTTGCTCTCATTGTTGGTTATCCATGGCCCAAAGGCTCTTCAGTTAGCAGGAGACAAATCCTGCCAGGACTGGGTCCTTCTTTTCAAGGCCAAGGCTGTCCTTCTGGCTCAGGGTGTTTCTAAAAGAGTTATCTGGGAGTTAAGGCTTGGAAACGGGCCTCATGACTCTGACTAGTGTCCTATCCTGCTGTGGCTGAGCTGGTATCTAAATCCAAGACAAAGTCCTCCCCATTCTTTCCACCCCTCTCCTTAAGTGGAAGGAAGGGGTCTGTTTTGGAGCCTGGGTTAGGACAGGGTTGATGCCAGTACTCCCTTGAGTCATCCTGGCTGGTATCTTAGTAGGTCATAAGCCTCCCAGTTCCCTGGCTCTGGGCCTAGTTCAGCACTAGGGCTCACCTAGGAATTTCAGTTCTTGTGGCCAAGGCTGACCTTCTATTTTATTTAGGTGCCCAAAGCCATGTTAGTCCATGGTGGTTAGGCTTGTAGAAATTCAAGTACCACTGGGAAGGGTGATTCCCCTCTGGTGAGGGCTGGCTTAAATACTTTCTCCGTGGGTGGGTGTCAGTTGTGTTTGGTCCAGTTTTGTTTTCTGCATAACAGGGTAGCATTACATGTTTAATGCCTCACAATTGCTGAACTTTTCCTCTCACAGAACTGCTGTCTCTACCACACTGCCGCCACTGGGGGCTGGAGGAAGGGTGTCATCAGTGATTCAAGACTGTTTTTCCTACCACTTCAGTGCGTCTTTCATCAATATGAATGTAAAACCAGATTCTTTGATTGCTCACTCGATTCTTGGTTTTTATAAAGTAGATTTGTGTGTGTGTATGTTTGCAGATAGTTGTTAACTCAGTGTACTTGCAGGAGGGACAATCCGTGGAGATTTCTATTCTGCCATCTTGCTCCCCCTCCTCCGTCATCCACATTTTTTAACTCCTGCATATTTCACAATGATATGTTAGGTGGGTGTATTAGTTTGTTCTCCCATTTCTTTAATAAATACCTAAGACTGAATAATTTATAAAGAAAAGAGGTTTAATTGACTCCCAGTTGTGCAGACTGTACAGGAAGCATGGCAGATTCTGCTTCTGAGGAGTCCTCAGGAAACTTACAGTCATCTTAAAACAAGAAGAAGAAGCAGGGCAGAACTTGACCAGA
>NW_012101821.1:3633882-3644391 GCF_000951045.1 Mandrillus leucophaeus | reverse complement strand
GTCTCGCTCTGTCACCCAGGCTGGAGTGCAGTGGCCCAATCTCAGCTCACTGCAAGCTCCGCCTCCCGGGTTCACGCCATTCTCTTGCCTCAGACGCCCCAGTAGGTGGGTCTACAGGCGCCCGCCACCACGCCCGGCTAATTTTTTTTTTGGAATTTTAGTAGAGACAGGGTTTCAGCGTGTTAGCCAGGATGGTCTCGATCTGCTGACCTCGTGATCCGCCCGCCTCCGCCTCCCGAAGTGCTGGGATTACAGACATGAGTTGTAATGACTTTTCTAAGGGCACTAATCTTGTTCATGAGGCTCTGCCCTCATGACATCATCAAATCTTAATTACCTCCCAAAAGCCCTACCTCCTAATACCATCACAGTGGGGATTAGGGTTTTAACATGAATTTGGAAGGGCCATTCAGTCTATAACACCATGAACGTGTGAAACTAACCCTAAACATGGCAATGAGAAAGTTTGATCTGAAGTTCCAGAAAGAAAGAATGTGGTTTTCCAAACACAATTATCACGAGACAGTGAGGTTAACTGTAGAAAGATTAAAATGCCTAAGATTTCAAATGGGGATTTGGGGGCAATAGGAATAGTTTTCGACTTTCACAAGCATGTGGATCCTATGTTTTGACTTAATTCCACCTGGAGTAAGAATACCTTTGTTTGAAATGTTTGTTTCTCGGTGCCATAAAGAAATAGCACTTGAGCATAAATTTGTTTATTAAGGCCATTTTTACTTCCTGCAGAAGGGGTACATTCGCCAGCGGTTTTGCCGCAAGAGTACACCAAACAAAGGAGACAGGGCCATTTACAACCTTACCGCGTCCACCCTACTTCCACTGGCTGGAACGGGACCTCACGTTCTCTATTTGTCCTGATTGGCTAGCAACTTACAACTTTTTAAAAGAGGCAAAGGTAGAGGGGAACAAAGGAAGGAGGAAGTAACTTGTGGAATGCTGAGAAAGGTAAAAACACTTTTAAATAAGGAGGAGGAACAGGCTATGACTTTGTGCTTGCTTGGAGCAGTATAAGCATACCAGGGCAAATATTTAGGCTAAATTGTAGGAGCTAAGAACATAAATATATTGATTTCTTTATTATGACTAGCAGATATTTAATAACGTCAGCACAGGCCTTGAATAAATTTAGCTTCTAAGAGAAGTTACTATTTATTCCTAATTAGATGGGAAGGAAAGTCTTTGAAGAGGAGCCTCTACTTTACTTTTTACACCTTTAAGATATAAAGTGGTTTATTGTTTGAAAAAGAATAAACTCATCATGATAATTCTCTATCCCACAATTTAGAATTTAGAATTGCATGATGGTAGAGCGTAGATCACAATAATTATATGGTCATTGGTGATATTCAGGTCATGCATTCAGGTTTAGACTATGACATATTTTTAATCATTTTACATATCTTTTGAGCAAAGACAAATTAAATAGTAAATTTCAAAGCTTGTAAAGAAAGGCAACTCAGTATTTGCTAAGGTTACTAAAATTTTGTTTTACCAGTAAACTAGAAATTAAGGAGAGAAAATGTTCTGGTAAATAGTGTTATAAACAGACATGAGACCCGGGTGCCTTACTTGCTCCTCATGCAAGCCAAATCAATGTTCATTAGCTTTTTTGCCTTCAGTGAAGAAAATAAAAATAAAAATAAAGTATTTGGAGCAGCTCATGATATCTTCTTCACTTTATACCATTATAAGCTGGTGAAAGACAAATGCATCAAGGCAAATGAACAAAAAGGAGAGGAAAATAAGATTCCACTTCATTACAGAAAGGAATTATTCTTGACCATTATTAGACGATCCTCACTTTTTTGTGTTCGTGCATCCATGTATTCTACTATATTTTTTAAAGGGATGTTTATAATAAAAAGTCCCACAAATGCCATCTAATAAAAGCCTGTGTTTTTGTGTTCATAAATGGTAAATCCCAACACATGAGATAGTTATAGTTGGCTGTTTTATGGGAAACACCATAAAATTTTTAATAAACTTTCTAAGCATGCTCCAGAAAGAAAGACATCTATCCTTACTGATATAAATGTATTAGTGGTATTTTGATATTCAGTCATTTGGCAAATAAGAACATTGCAAAATAGTAGAGATACATTTTAAATGTATGTTATTATAACTGGATATGTGAACTTAATATGGAATATAAATACTAACATTATAATATTGTGTTTATCCTTGGTGGTCTATTAAGAGACATAAATGTTTTCGTTGTGATTTAAAGTAATCTGTCACTTGTCAAATCTCAATATGATGTATTTGCCTTTTGGATAAGGTGGTACTTGAAAAGAAATTCAAGTTGGAGAAAATACATTTATTTTGTTAGAAGAAATTGTGATGGTTAACAAAGCTAACCATTTAAGCAGGTATACTCTCGGATTGTTAAAGTCACTGCAATAATTAACTCCAAATGAATTTTATTTTGAAAATACTACTTATAAAATATTTTTAAAATTTACCAGTAATATGTTCTTTCTTAGCTTACCTATTTCATGAATTAAAGATATTAAGTAGAAAACAAAAGAAACACTGTAAAATCTATTTTATATATTTATTTGATGAAAAATTATTTTTTTCTATGATAGCATGAACCTTGGACCATTGTTTATCATATTGTATCTTCAGGACTTACTAGCAAGTTTCTTGTGGTATTTTAAACTGAGAATGATCTGATGTTAGAGATTAATTGTTTATTACAGGAGTTGGCTATAGATAGGATCTCTAAGAATGACTCCAATGTGCTATGACTCCAATGTCCCACTGGAGGATCTGGTGCTTCTGACCCTGACATGGATGAGGGAACCAAAGGGACTCCCAAGGCTCGCATTACAATAGATTCTTGGCTCCTATCCCTCCTGCTCAGAACTAGTCCCTGGGATGTTACTGAATAAAACCCTGGATCTTCTCAACTGTATTTTTTGACAGAAAATAATTAAACGGAATGCCAGTCCACCATAAAAATATCATACAAGTGTATCTCTTCAATAAAAAGCAATTTGCTGCTTAGCGCGGTGGCTCACGCCTGCAATCCCAGCACTTCGGGAGGCCGAGGCGGGGGGATCACGAGGTCAGGAGATCCAGACCATCCTGGCAAACACGGTGAAACCCCGTCTCTACTAAAAATACAAAACATTAGCCTGGCGTGGTGGCGGGCGCCTGTAGTCCCAGCTACTCAGGAGGCTGGGGCAGGAGAATGGCGTGAACTCGGGAGGCGGAGCTTGCAGTGAGCTGAGATCGCGCCACTGCACTCCAGCCTGAGCGAGACTACGTCTTAAAATAAAAATAAATAAATAAATAAACAATAAAAAACAAGCAATTCGCTAATAAGAGCTCTGATATATGTAACTTTTAATGTTACAGCTTCTTCAGGACAAGTAGACACACAAAAAGATCCAATGAAAAATGAGAGCACTAATCCCACATATTTGCCATAATTTACATCAATTTTATATTTCAAAGTGTTACTGATTTACTTCTTCTTCTAAAATTAAAATAAATTGAGAATAAGAAGAAAATAATATTTGGATTTGTAATAAAATATTTCTTATTCATTTTATGTATGAAATGAGATACATGACTTACTTAATTTGAAATATAATTGCTGATATTAAACTTATATATAATCATATCTAAACTTTGCAATTGTTAGAGAGACTAAAACTTTTAATATGTTCTCCTCATCTTAGTTTTAATGGTGAGTTTTATTCTGTGCTAGTAACTGAAAAAGAATAAATGTGAACTGCATGCTCTCTGCTTTTATTGTATTAAACTATGATCATATATAAAATGAAAGGCTTCCCGCACCTGTCAAGTTTTGAAAACTCTAGAAAACCATAGAGGTATGAAAGAGAAAAAAGTGGAAAGAAGGACACAGTCACAAAAATGATTTTCAGCCTTTAGTGACACAGGCTACAAGTCAGAGACATCAGCTAGCTGATGTGATGTTGGTTCACCTTACCCTGCTCAGTTAATCTTGTTAGCAATTAAAAATTCTGAGACTTATTGACTTATACAATCATGCCTTTTGAAATTTTCAGGATATAGTGAGGAAGTTTAAGATATCAACATGGAAAATATTATGAAGCAGATGACAAACACTGGGGGGGAATTGTTCGGTTTTGCTTTTTGTTTTTGCTTCTTCCTTGGTTTTGTTTCTTTGGAAAAATTTTTTTTATTCTTTTTTGCTTCGGTTTTTTTTTTTTTAAGTTGGTGAAATTATTGGAGGTTATTCCGGGTTTTTTTTGGTTTTTAACGTTTTTATTCCCCTTAAGTTATTATAATAGTGAATATTTAATAAATCATTTATATTTATCATATGCATAGCAATGATAAACTATTCAGTAGAGTTAGAGTAATTCAATAAAATATACTGCTCTTCATTTTTGTTTCAGAGTTATGAATAAAACATCTGTGATAAATCTTTGGTAAATTGTATTAGATTCTAATAAGTTTACACCTACACTCATATATACACACACATATACCATAAAATAAGTGGAATAATTGTTAAATACTGCATGAACTGAATGTTTGTGCCTTCCCCAAAATTCATATGTTGAAAATCTAATCTCTAGTTTGGTGGTATTTGGAGATAAGGTTTTTGGGAGGTAATGAGGGTTAGATTAGGAGTTGACTGTGGAGATCCCATAATGGGATTAAATGTCTTTATCAATAGAGGAAGAGATTTGAGATTTCTTTTTCTGCATGAAGGTACCAAGGAAGGGCCATGTGAAGACATAACCAGGAAAAAGGCCCTCACCAAGAACTCCATCATGCTAGCACCCTGTTCTTGGACTTCCAGACTCCAGAATGAGAAGTAAATTTCTGTTGTCTGAGCCGCTAATTTACGCTAATTTGCTACAGCAGCCTGAGTTGACTAAAATGAACACTAAGTCAATCTTAATTAATTGTAGTTACAGTCAAGTAAAATATTTAAGTGATGAATCATGAATATCTACAAACGTAACAATTTAGATATTTATTTTCATGTGAGACAGTGGGTGTTATAATTACCATATTTATAAATTATGTTTGTATTTTTCCTCAGGTTCACTAAAAATAGAAATTCACCAAAATGTAGCAATTTTATGAAAAATCAATGTATATGAAAGTTTAACTCTGTATCACCTTTGCTATACAAATCATAAAATAGACACAGTCAGAAAGTTTTCATGGAAAAACCTATATAAATCTATGCATTTGGCCTTCATTATACCATATATTTTTACATGTGTAAAAAAAGATTTAAAAGTTTTTAAAGCTTAAATGAATTCAGAAATTTTCATATTTGTAAATATACATAGGAGTGATTCCTGAAATCACAAAGGAAATTAAAATTTAATTTCAAAGTCGTAATCTAGTCTATTCTTTTATTTAAAAATGTAGATGTTATAATTTATTTATTATGTATATATTTATTTATTTCATAATAAATAGGGATTAATGCCTTTAAGTAATACAACTAATTGAGATTTGTTTTATATTTCTGTTTTTAGTAATTGATTCTAACTCCTCTTTAAGATTTATATCTGTAGAATGTTGTGTTTATCACTTCACATATGTATGTATATTTTCTAATCTCTTTGTTAACACTGCATTTCAGTGTATTTCTGTTGGGGTTTTGATTTATGTTTTGGTCTAACTACATATTTTTAAGAAGTGACCTTTTGATTTGATTGTTTAGCTGACCTTAATGTTAATAAGATGGGGATGAGGTGTCTAATGAACTTGTGTATAGGAACAATGATAGATGGCTTATTTGGAATTCTACAGATGCAGCACTGCCAAGCCTGCTGAGGAGTCTTTGGATCCTAATTTGGAGAACGGTTTTATTGATTACAGAGAGAGGGAACTTTTTAATCATTTTTATGCACTGTATTTCCTGAGGTAACAAAAATCCATTAAACAAGGATTATAAACTTTGTTTTAAACTAGATCCTAAATTGTTTCTTGATATATAGTCAACATAGGCTCTGTAAGATCAATCACAGTTACTAAGGCATATTAATATCAATTTGTTAGATTTTAATTGCTCACATGCCTGACCCGCTGAGGTGTAGGTGTTCATAAGGCTAAATTACTTTTCTCCCAGATAAGAGTTTCATTTTAGGTTGGGGCTTTTTACCTGCTATATGGCATCTTAACTACTCTAATATTTATTTGTTTTTAATTCTGATGTCTTTGTCTGCATAAAAGATAATTTACTAACAGTCAGAAATTTGTATTATTTTATGCAATTTTTAAAGGGTTAAGATTTTTCCAAACATTTATCTGAAGTGTTAAAACATCTTTGTGAGTGTGTATGTGCACACACATACACCCACATACACCAGAACACACAAACTCATATTCCACGTGGATGTATCTTTACAAAATTCTGACTGGTTTTAAGCATTCAAATTAGCTTTATGATATGTTGTTGATTATATTTATATTCTTGTCAGGGCCTTACTATTTCTGAATCAACTCCTAATTGTAATATTATTCCTAAGAGAAAATAAGATAGGATTTATCATAATTTGATTTATAATGAGCTTTTAGAAAATAAACTGTATCTTTCTGTAAGTTAGGAGCAATATCAGAAGTTATACCAAGAGTGTGGTTCATGTGAATACAACTCTGTCATATTGTAATTCTCTGTAGCTATATCTCTAATCTTCACTGTGTTTTAATTCTCAATTTATACCCACAGCACTCATTTGAGTCAGTGGCCTTTTTGCAGGGAATATGTTTTATTTGCATTTAAGTCTCTAGAACTCAGCATCTTTCCTGGCAAATGGTAGACATTTGATAGATTGATTGACTGGATGCATGGATGCACATCATGAATATTTGGGACAGATTAATCTGGCAGGTTGAGATAATTAAAAAGGAATAACAATTGTTGAGTTTTTTATAGGAGACTGAGGCAAATTTCCAAACAGAAAATAATGGAAGATGGAAGGTGACCAACAAGAAGGTAGTCTAAATAGCAGTAGGACAAAGGGCAGATAAAAAGAGACATTATTGAAATAAATAATAAAAAGTCCATTTGTGTGACTTCACTTATGCTTGTTTCTATACCTAGACATGATAAAATCTTTTCATAGCCCCACCTAAAATATCCCTGTTCTGAAAGAGAAACTAACAGCTCATTTATTCCATTAAGGTTTCCTGCATACTAGTGGCAAACCTATTGAAATATTGATTTTACTGTAAGGTATACGTTCAATACTAGAAGGCAACATTAAAATTTTAGTCGTAAAAGGTTATTTTAATGTGTCTAATGCATACCAATTAACTAGTAAACCTCAGATCTCCATCATGCTAGCACCCTGTACTTAGACTTCCAGACTCCATAATGAGAAGTAAATTTCTGTTGTTTGAGCCACTCATTTGCGCTAATTTGCTACAGCAGCCTGAGTTAACTAAAATGAACACTAAGTCAATCTTAATTCAATTAATCTTAATTAATAAGATCATTATTTTCTGATTTTTTCACGTAAATAGAAATAAATGACTAAAACCCACCAAATATTAATGTCTTGTTTCTTGCACACTTCTTTTAACTTTGATTTAGCTGCTGATCTAAGTAACTCAACCAAAAATATTTAAACATTAAATCAAATGCTACCCACAGTAACTAACTTATTAATGGTAATATTATGTATATATTTTTAACTTCTTATAATTTTAGTATTCCTATAAACTGGTACAATTCCATGTACTTACAATATTTCATATAAGATCAGAAATGCAAAACTATTGTATAGTAAATGTGTTTATTTGCTTCACATTTTGAATTGTTTTAAGATATTTAAGTTTCTAGGCTTTCTTAGAGGCATGTATGAACATAATTAATTAATACTGATATACTATGAAAAGTCATGCCACCTATGTTTAAACAAAGGAAAATAAATTACTCACAAAGCTGTAAGAAATGAATATTGAATTTAATTTAGTTTTCTCATATGTCTCCATATGCTTATTATAAGTCAATGCCATTCTATGATTCCTTTATGGAACATACACACACACACCTACAGCCCCCAGAGCCCCGCCAGCACCCACCACACACACACACTGCATGTCCACATGCACATGCATGAGCTTTAGTGAGTTGGAACCTAATGTTTCCACCAAACTTTGGTCAAGTTGTTGCCTACTATGTGTGTATAAGAAGTTTATCTTGACAGAGTACCTTTTAACAAGTTGATTATGATCATTGGAATTCATCAACTATAGTTATCTTTTCTTATAATTATCAGATTTTTATTCTATTTTACTCTATATTATTGAACTATTATTAAGGAAGGGGAAAAAAGCACTTTGGAATGAGCTGTATGTTCCACATAATTCAATATTTAGAATTTGTTAGAGGAGTCTCCCAAGTGAATAATTGTCCTGCTTGTTACTGTCACATAACTTCCTTTTATCTATTCACCCGCTTATCTTTCAGTTGAACAATGTGACATTTCTATATACATCTTTTCTTCTTTTTTATTTTTTTTAAGAGAGGACTTCACTCTGTCACCCAGGATGGAGTACAGTAGCACAATTCCAACTCACTGCAACGTCAGCCTTCCAGGCTCAAGCAATCCTCCCACTTCAGCCTCCTGAGTAACTGGGACCATAGTTGCACCACACCCGGCTAATTTTTGTATTTTTTTGTGGAGACGGAGTTTTGTCATGCTGCCCAGGCTGAACATTTCTATATATTTAATATCACATCTTCCTTAGATGTTAAGCTTTGCCTAAGTGTTGCATGGATTTGTGGAAAGAAAGTCCCTGAAAGGTCACACAGACTTTGACCAAAATGAAAACTTAGCAGAAGGTCACATATTCATTGGTGACCTGGGGACAGACTCATTTTCAAAGTCTGACAGACTCCAAAACTCAACCATTATCTTAAGTACAAAAGGACACAATCCTCAAGCACTGAATATTGGATATCCAGAAAAAATGTTACATGATTTAACCGGAAGTTCAATTTACGTATGTAAACTGTCTTCGTAAAAATAAAAAAAAAATTAAAAAAAATCTTGGATGCATAGAAAAGCCAAAACCTACTAGAAAAACTAAATACTAAAATTATGTAATATATGTGTATTTTTAAAGCTCCCTTATTATATCTTAATTCATATAGAGAGGGAATATTTATACACAATATTTTTTAATCTTTAAAAAGATATTAAAAGCACAAAATAGCCTTTTCACTTTTTTTTTTAATATTTCCCAAATGTTGTTCAGTTTCTGGTGCCTTAAGGGTATTGTGATATATTTTGGGTGGTCGACAGGGTAGATACTCCCCTTGCCTTTCAGAACTTCCATTACTATACAGACATTTAAAAATTATTACAGAAAAGAGGCTTGAATGGGATAGGAGTGGGAAAGAGGAGGCTAACAAATTTATTATTACTTTGATTTTATTAAATTGACAATGAGAACATGTTTTTACTCAGAAGTTCAGAAAGAGCATACATCCTTAAGTGAGAAAGACACACCAGACTGGTTAGGCAGAACACACAAATAAACCCAGACCTCAAAAACTGGAAATTGTTACAGCCAGTATATACAGAGGTATGTAGGAAAACCAGAAGATGAAGTCAGTTTGGCATGAAAGGAGAAAAGTTCAGTTTTATTATGAAGTAATCTTGATTACGACATGAGCGAAGCAAATTTAAGTAAAAATATCCATGATACATTGATCAGTGTTGAGACAGGAAAGAATGGCTAAAGAAAGAATGCCAGTATAGATGTGAATTTAAAAATCACTAATATATTTTGAACTCTCTTTGCACTTGCTGAATTAAAAAAGAAGAGAGATAAAAATTAAAGGACAGCGCTTATATACAACATAAGATATAGGAAAGGAACAGGGTTTCAACGTTATATTTAAAATGCGATAATGTTGGGCTCATACTTCATTAATTTATTAATACTACTGCATGCTATTTCATCAACTGTAAAATTTCAAAATATATTAAAGAACAAGATGAGTATAGAATTATTCTTTTTTATTAAAAAGACTATTAAAAATTCATTCTAAAACATCCCTTATTTTCTTTATATTGAGAAACCGTTAGGTAATAAAACAAACTATGTTTGTCAGATGTATGCAGAAAGTGGAACTTGAAAAATAAAGATATATATATATATATAAAAGAGACACACCAGGGTATTGACAACAATTCATTTGATTATATTTATTTCAGCAACCCAAATGAATAGTTGAAAGTATTTCTCATGAATAGGAACATTTGAAAAGATGAATAGTGTGCATGAAAGAAGAAAGAAAGAAAGAAAGAAAGAAAGAAAGAAAGAAAGAAAGAAAGAAAGAAAGAAAGAGAGAGAGAGAGAGAGAGAAAGAAAGAAAGAAAGAAAGAAAGAAAGAAAGAAAGAAAGAAAGAAAGAAAGAAAGAAAGAGAGAGAGAGAGAGAGAGAAAGAAAGAAAAAGAAAGAAAGAAAGAAAGAAAGAAAGAAAAGAAAGAAAGAAAGAAAGAGAAA
>NW_012101821.1:3629511-3633387 GCF_000951045.1 Mandrillus leucophaeus | reverse complement strand
AGTGTACTGGCACAATCTCAGATCTAGGCTCAGTGCAACCTCCTCATCCTGAGTTCAAGCGATTCTCCTGCCTCAGCCTACCTAGTAGCTGAGATTACAGGCACCTGCCACCACACCCGATTAATTTTTGTATTTTTAGTTAGGAGTTAGGACGGAGTTTCAACATGTTGGCCAGGCTGGTCTCCAACTCCTGACCTCAAGTGATCTGCCTGCCTCAGTCTCTCAAATTGCTGGGATTACAAGCATGAGCCACCATGCCTGGCTTAAACTTAACTATATGAATCTATATTCTGGCACCTGAAATTGAGAAATATGTGGAGAATGAGGGAAGACATAAAAATAAGATAAGCATATCATCTTACATCAAGATGTGCATAATTATATTTAATTCTTGTTATTGAATATTAAAGAAAATAAGGTTAAAAAATTCTACACTAACATTAATAATTTATTCCAAATAATAGAAGGTAAAATATCAAAGTGCATATAGCAGATATTCAAAAATTTTTAAAACAGATGTAGAAATCTTAAAACTAAATGATGAAAGTAAGATTTACATGTTTGCCCTATCATAAAACCTCATATGACTGATTGAAATATGTACAGAGACTTTTAATGTGCAAAAGAAAACAGAACATATTGTCATATAAAAAATTCATGGAACATTTACAGAAGTTCAGAGAGTTAACCCCAACAACATGTAAAACATGGACCACAGAGTAATATAATTAAGAAATACATAATTAAAGTTAAAAATGACTTATTTCCTTGGGAATTCAAACTTATTCTAAAAAAAAAAAAAAAAGATCAAACTGTCATAATCTCTGATTTGCCAACAGTTTCTTATCATTATTTGTGTATTTTTATTGACATTGTGAATGACTGGAAAACACTCATCATCAAATAAAAGTGAGGAAGTTTAGCCCATTACATTCTTCTCACACTTTTCTTCCTGTCACAGATCTCAAAGTAAAATGCATTATTATTATTATAAAAGAAAATACGTATTTTAAAGCATAGACTGTACAAAGAATGTAAGCAATTTAAAATTAACTTCTGGTTAGGTATGTAAAAGTAATAAACTTTTATTTAAAAAGGTATAAAAAGGAGATTTTTGTCATTAGTATTTCTAAGCAGATTTTGACACCAACAGTAACTAATGTCCTCATTTCTATTTAAATAATGTTTCCTATAGTGTGATTTTATGAGTAATACTGTGTTAGTAAATGTAGACAAACTAGTTTTTTACTATTATACATGTGACTATACTTTCTAATTTTTTTCTAAGATAACTTCATTAGCAATGTTTGTGTAAATATTTTGTATAAATGCTAAAAATAGTTTATTCCCTAAAACAATTACATTGTATTTATTTGAAATCTTGTGCACAAAACTTCCACTATAAGCTTAAAGCTAAAGTCAAATGACCTAGGAATCTATATTGACTGTATCACTTACTAGCTTTACGAGTTTGGGAATTTAATTGTGACTCTTCTTATATATGTGAAAAAGGGTTAATAATACATACATTTGTAGGGTTGACACCCATTCTTGTTTTAATGGGTTGGCAAAGTTCAGATTACTATTGCGTATTATCTGGATTGCTCATTGATTCATTCGCTTAGTTACTCATTCATTTAATAACTATTTTCTAAAATCCTTCTTCCATGTTTGAAACTGTTCTATGTGTTTTGGATACATTAAGAACAGAAAAAAAAACCTCTGGTCTCCAAGAGCTTACATTCTGGTGATTACCAGATCAAGTTGGGAAAATCATCTAAACATATTTATTGTCTCATAGAAAAAGCACAAAAGACATATGTTTATAGATTTTAAGTTTCTTAATTTTACATTATTATGACATTTCTTTAGTAATTAAATGAGAAATTCAGCCAAGTAGATTTCAATAAAGTGAATATGTGTGTATAATTATTTAGTATCCATTTATATTTATTAAATTTATCATTTACAATATTGCAAATCTGTTTTAATTACTCTTGTCCTTTATTAAAATTTTTTTTATTTGATTCCGAGCCTTCCAATTCTTTTCTGTGTACTAGGTAAATGTTAACAATTTGTGTAATTAATAGGAGAGCTATTCTTTTACGATTACAAGTATTTTGGGCAATCTGCATTGAATAGTAGCTATTTTCACTTCTTTATGTTTTCCATCAAACTTACAATTTCTTGATTTGAAAAACACTGAAAGGATGAAAATTAAGTATTTGTTTAAACCCTACTATCTGCGTGATGATTTAACGCCTTGAAATGCCCATAGCAACTGTGGGAAATATATATGACTATTACTAACATTCCATAGGTGAAAAATAGAGAATAATTTGGTAAATGGAAGCACGAAGGATTGAACACTGGTCTGTTTAACTCTACAGTTGATTTTTTTTTTTTTACTCAAAGTTGAATATGAACAAATTGTTAGAAAAAAAATCAATATTGTCTCTGTATACATAAGCAACACACACAAAAGAAAGGGAAATTTACACAAGAATGCAACTGGTACGTTTTTAGGAGTAACTGAGAGTTATATGGATTTATACCTACTTCTCAGTCAATTGCGGAGCACACAGATGGTAGAATTGAACACTGGTCCTAAGTAAGCGCTTCATTGTGTGATCTTTAAATATCTGTGGACTAAGTTTATGAAAATGATTCAACTACAATTAACATCAAACAGTCAAGGTATCACCAATTTAGAAGTAAATGTTTTCTGCTATAAGTACTTTGTTTAGTCATACATGCCTCTCGATCCATGAGAACATTGACCAATAACTTTCACAGAACTTTTACTGCTTTTTTGTTCAAATACCCAGAAATCCATGTTTCTGAACCTTTCTAAGCATCAGTCTCATCAATCATTTTGACAGCCATGGGGCTGGATCAAAGACCCATAAAAAGTTGCATTATGGATGAAAAAATGACTCAGTAGAAAGCAGTTGAAAATGAAAACTTTTCATCATTCTTACTCAGTCTACCTTCTTGAATTTTCATGCTTCAACAGAAAAAAGAGAATGAAATTAGCAAGTACAATAACCAGTAAGAATTGAAAATATAACCTTAAAAACAGATTTGTCCGTCTTTTCCCAAACATGTTTTTGGAACGCTTAATTTTTTCTCTTTATTATTTGGATGCATATATAACACATATTTTAATTTCTTACTTGACTTCTACAATGGTGATTGATAAGCAATTCCTTCAAAACACTTTTCATTTCCTGCCAAGGAAATTTCTCATTGAAGTTACAAGCTTCATGGTTAAAAAGTAATTTTAGCTTATATAAAATTCTGTAAAACTGTCTGGGTTGTATTGTTTTGCCTGTTTGGGGATGTGTGTGTTTGTGTGTATGTATGTTTTTGGTTGATTTGTTTTAGAAAATAAATAACATTTGTTTTTTTCTAAGAAAAAAAAAAGTAGGGTGTTTGAATTATTTTGTGTTTGAAAGGTTTGGCTTTTGCAGTTGAACTACGACCTGAACTAAACTATTGAACAGTCTGTCAGTTAATGTTGCCAAAGTATCCCATAAGTAAAAATTAACTGATAATAAGGGAGGAGACCACCTTTCACCTTGTCTTATGCCCAATCTCTGCCTCCAAAGAAAGAAGAAGTAAAAACTAAACGGTAGAAATGAAATCCACAGGCAGACAGCCCGGCACCACACCCTGGGCCTGGTAGTTAAAGATCGACCCCTGACCTAATCGGTTATGTTATCTATAGATTACAGACATTGTATAGAAAAGCACTGTGAAAATCCCTGTCCTGTTCTGTTCTGATCTGATTACCAATGCATGCAGCCCCCTGTCACGTACCCCCGGCTTGCTCAATCTATCAGGACCCTCTCACGCGGACTTCCTTAGAGGTGT
>NW_012101821.1:3626390-3628661 GCF_000951045.1 Mandrillus leucophaeus | reverse complement strand
ATTGCACCACTCTCAGCCTGGGTGACAGAGCAAGACTCTGTCTCAATTAAAAAAAAAAAAAAAAAGAGCAAAAGAATATATTTAATAGTTGAAGGTAAATAACAAATTCCATTTCAGTGCTTATTTTCATTGTTTTCCTTGATAGCTTTCTGAAATGATGCAACTGATATTTATGGAAGAAACACAATCTCCTTCCTTATTACATTCACAGTCATTGCTTGTGTGCTTTATCTATTTATTAATGGAGTCACTTCCCAAGCTCTGACTCTGCTACAAATATCGATCTTAGAATAAACTGCTGAAGGACAATGGCCCCATAAATTGCTAAGTGTCCTTAAAACAATTAGACTCTTTTGCTCTTGTACAAATGAATAGTTGAGTCTGTCAGCCAGAGCAGATATGGTTCTATTGCCTATGGACCAATTAGACTCCTCAAATATGCCCTCCACGTATGTCCTTTTTCTACTTCTCATAATAAACACACATAATGCCTTTTATTTCTCTAGGCTGCTTTTCTAAGAAATCTTCATTTGTGGTTCTATATAAAAAAGAATAACATTGCATCAGGAGGCTTCCTTGATGAGTGCTCAATGAAAATCCAGGCTTCTGGCAAAAATTTTAAAATTCAGGAGCATAAAAAAAGATGCAATTCATAAATGAGTAAAAGGAGCACTGCAGTTATAAAAGGAATAATTATTCCACAGCCACACTTGAAAGTCGTTAGTGTATCTAAGCTCTGAATGAAAGGTATTGAACTATTCTAAAATCCTGCCCACTCATGTGTTCCCAGCTATGTGTAAAAACATAGCAATACCCATATGACCTTTAAATTAAACACACAAATATTTAATTAAAGTCTGGGTAATTATAAAATGCTTTTACATATGACAATATTTAAGTAATTCACATAAGTTCATTTTTATTAACTTAGTAAGTGCCAGCGCTTACAACCATTTTCTACTTAGCTGTGAGATGAGTTAAGACACCTGACAATATAAACAGCAATATGATCTCATTCATGTGGATGATTTAAAATTTTATGTAAAGTTGTGATTTTTCAAGCCATCCTCAGTTTAGGGATGTCTCCTTGAGCTTGACTAGCTCAGTTTTAAGCAAAATATTAGAAACTGAATTATTACTACCTGTTTATAATCTGGATTTATTATTTGACTGCTTAATGTTCATTTTATCTCATTGATGATAAAATGAAAACATAAAAATGATGTTTCTGTATATACACATACATGATAATGAATTATTTCCATGAAGACTATTCAAAAACAGACACAAGACTGTGATTCATTCATTCACCAATTCAACATCATTTCACATCCATCTAAAATAAGGTACTGTGTTAGCTGATGTTTCTTCCTGTTGAGTTCACAGTGGTAGACAAAAAAATACAACCGTACCTCACAGATCCACTTCAATGCAATAAATGTGCACTTAAAATGTATGTGTCCATGTGAAATTGCTCTTTTGAAACAAGCATATGACAGGAGTGCACAGCATGAAAGGAGCATGGGTCTGGGACTTGGAAAACTGTTAACTTGTCCTCTGGTTTCGATACTAATTAGTTGTTGGAACGTTAGAAATTCACTTACATTGTTTGTGTCTTTCTTGCCAAATACAGGTTTTTCACATCATATAAATAATTTTTCAAGCAAATTTCTCACTTAAGGATGTTCCTTAATTGAAAGTTCTGATTTGTTCATATCATCAAATGCAGGATATTTTGAAAACTGTTATTATGTTTAAACTACAACCTTAGGAAAAAAAGTTGAAATATCATGGAAGTCAAGAACAAAAAAAATTCCTCTTGTTAATTATAGTTGCTCTGTAATATTTGTGATTGTTTTTATTCAAAATGATAGGGTGACTCTCTGTATGTTGTCAAATAGCAAACCATGAGAGGTTTATTATTACTATGTATTATAAACATATTCCCCTGTGATCTCAGCTGGTGATTACAGAAACAATTTTTTTCCATTTTTGTAGCTTTCTGAATATAGACAAAATATGTGAATTTATGCACACTTATTCTTGTTTTCCATTTAGTCATGGCATCACTTTTTCTCACTTAAGGCAACAACTTTCAGTAGTCAAAAATTTACCACAAGCAAGTGCTACTTTTTATATTTAAGTTTTTCTTAAAGCCTCGGTTAAATAAAGCAAAGGTATGATTTTCTAGCTCCTAAGATAATACTTTTTCTTTCTGAATTTATAGTATCAGGAAAGAGAGTTTATGGAGATCTCGGAGAGGAGGCACAG
>NW_012101821.1:3624273-3625095 GCF_000951045.1 Mandrillus leucophaeus | reverse complement strand
CTCAAAAAACTAAAAAATAAGAGTATCTACCTGACTGTGTAAGTATTATTGTGAGTGCTAATGTATTTTTTGTGGATGTACTTATGAGAGTAAATTTAAAGATAGCCTTGAACAAAACGTAGCTCTTTTTGCTTTGTATTTTAAAAGGCAGTTGGGTCAACATTCCCCATTATCACACAAAAGTTCGCATTTAACACTGGTCAATTTCTAGCTAGCCCTGCTACTTCAGTGGAATTAAGAACCATTTTACTAGGCTCTCTTTGGCCTGTGAACATGGGCACCCACACATTAATGAGTAAGACTTGAAACCTAAAATTTTAGCATAGATTTGACCAATGAGAGTCACAGTAATTGGGTTTATAATTCTCTACTTCCACAAAAGGAAACATTGATTTCTCAATTTCAGGAGAAGACAGATAATCATAAGAAAATGATTATAATTACTGTCAACTAGATATCCCAAGAGATTTTAAATACATTTAGAGAAATAAGTTGTTTCACTTTCTACACTACATCATTAGTAGTATTTCCAAAAAGTGCTTATTTTTGCAAAGCCTTTAGCTTCCTTTTTTCTAATATTTAGCACTTTTATTAAATTCTTTAACAAATATGATTTTAAAACATTTCCAAGTACAATTATCCTTTCTTAGATTATTATTTATAGCAATTAGAGATACATGTATACACATATTATTTCCTTAACTCTATCTAAAGGCTACTGATTATTAGTTTAGTTTTCTTTTGTTTTGAGATGGTGTCTTGCACTGTCTCCCAGGATGGAGTACAGTCGTGTGATCATGTCTCACTGTAGCCTCGATGTCC
>NW_012101821.1:3618281-3619473 GCF_000951045.1 Mandrillus leucophaeus | reverse complement strand
CCACAAGCAAGTGCTACTTTTTATATTTAAGTTTTTCTTAAAGCCTCGGTTAAATAAAGCAAAGGTATGATTTTCTAGCTCCTAAGATAATACTTTTTCTTTCTGAATTTATAGTATCAGGAAAGAGAGTTTATGGAGATCTCGGAGAGGAGGCACAGGTATGGCTACTCTGCAGTTACATTAAATCATTTAAACACAGAAGCCTCCATAGAGACTTGGGGAATGATTTTTTTCTCACTCATATTATTTTTTCCATTTGAAAGTCATCCTTGAATTTTAGGCCCAGAATGTGTCTAAAACAAAAGGCGTTGTTAATTTTATTAATTCTCATATAATAAAAGTTTGCTTTAAAGATCTTAAAATATGTTACATAACAGTAAATCTAATACTTCCCCATAGATTTAGAAAGTAATTTAATACATAAAACCCAACAGGCTCCACATTAAAGAAGTAGTGTCCCGGGAAATTCTACATGCAAAACTCAGATGGTCAAGCTGTGTAAGTGGCGGAGATGAAGAGCACATGATGTCTCCTCATGGGATTAGCCAGATCAGTGAGAAATCTGCAGGGAAATATGAGCCAGAAAATGAGACACAAAGGTCTCCTTAAGAAGAAATAACAAAACAATGACAATGAGAAGCCAGAATGTTTATTTTAAACATTCTGATAATGCACAAATTATCCATCTATTTTTGGTTAATGCTGAGACACAAATAAAGGATTTTTAGAAAATTAGACAGGTACTTCCTTTTCTATTTAATCTAACTTTAAAAACCCATAAAATTTACATTAGAAAATATATTCAAATAACTAGAAAAAAAAGTTCATTAAATATCCAAACTATGTAATTAACAATTGAGTATTTACACCATTTTTACACCTTTCCCTACTTCTGTGACTTGCCATGATGGAAGACACATGTCCCACCTTCACCAGCATGTGATGGAGAAAGAAGAAATATGGATATTTAGGAAAGAATATGCCCCATGAAACTTATGTCAGTCTGAACATAATGGAATGTAATTTCCAGAAAGTGTCTTATATTTGAGAATCAGTCAGAAGGATTTGAAGTGTAATCATACTTTAATATAATTAATATATTTTAATGGATTCTAATTCATGCATAAAAAAACAAGAAGAGCTTAAGAAAAATGATTTTAGTGGTAGACCAAAATAAGTTATCTTTGGGTAG